>NC_092689.1:38474014-38541335 GCF_964275005.1 Diadema setosum
AATTACTACAAAAAAAACAAGAGGACATCACGATGTGGGTTTGTCTTACTCATTATTCTGTTCTTTCTTGAAGAGAGTTAACCCTTGTTTGAACGCATTTTCCCGGGGTGTATTTGTGACACTTTTCTCGTCAGCACTGCCATTTCCCTTGGTTTGAAATTTGCTTATTCTCCCAAATGTTCGTGTTCTTTTTTTTTTCTTTTTCTTTTTTCAATCAAGCTCCCAGTTACATGATGTTCCACTCATATCGAGTAAGATAGACGCATTATCTTCTATCATAAGTTTATAATCTTCTCTCGAAATTGACTGAAGACTTGTTACCCATTTATGTTCTATTGAATCCCCAGTTCATCGGTGAAGAAAAAGAATTCGCAGACCCTGCGAGCTGCACAGCACCCCGCCCACCCGAGACCGAACAGTGCGGGTTACCTAAATGTCCGTCCACGTGGAAAACAGGGGCATGGTCACCGGTATGTGCCCACGATCAATTTCTCGTTTGTTCATCTGTTACTTCTGTGTCTGTGTGTTTGTATGCTACATGGGCGTAAATCCGGGGGGATGGGGGGGATATATCCCCCCCCCTGAAATGGAGGAGGGGGGGATGGCCTGTACAATCATCCCCCCCTGAATTTTGAAAAAAAAAATGGAGGAAGCAGAAAGTGATTGTATCAATTTTGGCATATTGCATGACGTTGTACGCGGCCTTCAGACAGGTAACAGAGCTGAACAGTATTCTATCTTGTAGGAAAATGTATACATAATTTTCTCAAGCGCTCGCTCTTCGCTCGCTCGCCTCGCGAAGAAGTAACATCGACATACACTGTAAGGTATGGCTCAGACGTTGACAACGTCAAATAGATAGGCCTATATGTAAACATGCTATGACGCGAGTAACTGGGGACCATCTGCAAGATATGTACGAAAACAAACAAACAAACAAACAAACAATAACTAAAACTATATTGCCATAATTGAACCCCCTCCATTTCCTGAATCATTCCTGAGAAACGACAGTGACTGGTGACTCAATCAGCAGGATACATCTATGAGCATACCCAGGGAAGATCATGGGCGTCGAATCTATCTCGGGGGGAGGGGGGGGGGGGGCAAAGGGGCATTTGCCCCGCCCCTACCGAAGTGTTTAGGCAGACAAATCATTTATCCCCCAAGCAATTCCCGAGATGAGGACAAATCTCGAACTTTCTTAATGGAAAATTGTCCCAAATATCGCCAGAACTACGCACCAGATCGTTGTATTGCAATCATAAACATGCAAAAGCTCCGCTATACAGGATCCTTTCGATAGACTTTGTACACTTTTGAGATTGACGTTATATTTCCCTAATTTATCAAAGAGTGTGCAGCAGATCTTTCACTTAACAAAAGCAACCCTCATATGCAGAGGCGTCGATGGGGGGGGGGGATGGTTCCCCCATAAAAGTGGGACAAACAAAGCGAAAAATATAGCTACAAACGGCAGGGTTTGGAGTGTAAAATGTCAAAATTTTTAAAGCTCGCCTCGCTCCGCTCGCTCGCATTTAATCGCTATGCCATTCTCCTGATGCTGCTGCCAGTGAATGGCAGCAGTTGCGCCCGATGCGCCCCGGCCCCTTAATTTCCAAAGCGAAAATATAGCTACAAACGGCAGTTTTTGGACTGTAAAATGTCAAAATTTTGAAGCTCGCTCGCTTCGCTCGCTCGCATTTAATCATTATGCCATTCTCCTGATGTTGAAGGTAGTAATTGCCAGCAGTTTTCGCCCGATGCGCCCCCCTTAATTTCCAAAGCGAAAAATATAGCTACAAACGGCAGTAGTGTTTTGGGACTGTAAAATGTCAAAATTTTGAAGCTCGCTCGCTTCGCTCGCTTGCATTTAATCATTATGCCATTCTCCTGATGTTGCTGCCAGTAATTGCCAGTAGTTTTCGCCCGGTGCGCCTCCTTAATTTCCAAAGCGAAAAAATACAGCCACAAACGACAGTTTGGGGGACTGTAAAATGTCAAAATTTTCAAGCTCACTCGCTTCGCTCGCTCGCATTTAATCATTATGCCATTCTCCTGATGTTGCTGCCAGTAACTGCCGGCAATTTTCGCCCGGTGCGCCCCCATTAATTTCCAAAGCGAAAAATACAGCCACAAAGGACAGTTTTTGGGACTCTAAAATATCACAATTTTCAAGCTCACTCGCTTCGCTCGCTCGCATTTAATCGTTATGCCATTCTCCTGATGTTACTGCCAGTAATTGCCGACAGTTGCGCCCGGTGTGTCCCCCCCCCCCCTTGATTTCCAAAGCGAAAAATACAGCCACAAACGACAGTATGGGGACTGTTAAAATGTCAAAATTTTCAAACTCGCTCGCTTTCATTTAATCGTTATGCCATTCTCCTGATGTTGCATGCTGCCAGTAATTGCCAGCAGTTGTGCCCGGTGCGCCCCCCCCCCTTAATTTCCAAAGCAAAAATATAGCTACAATCGACAGTTTTGGGACTGTAAAAAGTCAAAATTTTCAAGCTCACTCGCTTCGCTCGCTCGTATTCAATCGTTATGCCATTCCCCTGATGTTGCTGCCAGTAACTGCCAGGTAGTGCGCCCGGTGCGCCCCCTTAATTTCCAAGCGAAGAAATACAGCCAAAAGCGGCAGTTTTGGGACTGTAAAATGTCAAAATTTTCAAGCTCACTCGCTTCACTCGCTCGCATTATGCCATTCTTCTGATGTTGCTGCCAGTAATTGCCAGCAGTTGCACCCGGTGCGTCCCCCTTAATTTCCAAAGCAAAAAAAAAATACAGCCACAAACGGCAGTTTTTGGACTGTAAATGTCAAAATTTTCAAGCTCACTCGCTTCGCTCGCTCGCATTTAATCGCTATACCATTCTCCTGATGTTGCCAGTGATTGACAACAGTTGCGCCCGGTGCGGCCCCTTGATTTCCAATTAAGCGAAGAAGTATAGCTACAAACGGCAGTTTTTAGCATGTAAAAGCATTAGGGCCTATGTCAAAATTTTCAAGCTCGCTCGCTCCACTCGCTCGCATTTAATCATTGTGCCATTCTCCTGATGTTGCTGCCAGTGATTGACAGCAGTTGCGCACGGTGTGCCTCCCCCTCCCCTTAATTTCCAAAGCGAAGAATATAGCTACAAACGGCAGTTTTTTGACTGTAAAATGTCAAAATTTTCAATGTAAAAAGATTTCACCGTGGGAGGAGAACCCCCTACCATACCCTCCCCCCCCCCCCTCGCTTGCTTCGCTCCCTCACGATCTCATAACCGCTCCCCCAATCCTGTCTACCCCGGTGATAGCCCCACTATTTAGTAGGCCTTCGCAGTGATGTCGCACAGGCGGAGCAAGAGCTGAAATACCACGATTTAGTCATTCAATAATATATTGTGAATATTTCATTTTCTATTGTTTTTTTTAAAGAAAAAACAAACAAAAATTTCACCAAAAGTGTGCACCAGATCGCTGAATTTCAGGTCTGAAAATGCAAAATCTTCCTCGTGTGGGAGAGGGACACCCCCCCCCCATACACACCCTCCCCCCGTTAACCCGGTCGCTCTGCTCTCTCTCACACATATTTCAAAAACAAAAAATGTCTTCATACTTTTAAGGTCTGATTTTCCGCCGCAAGTCATCTGACAAGCAAAAAAAAAAAAGCAACAACAAGAACAAAAAGTCTTCATATTTTTGCTACCACTTTCCTCTCACTTTATATTTCATGCAAAAGAGTGGGACATCCGATCCCTGTAAAGTGTGCGTGTGTGTGGGGGGGGGGGCACCAAGCTTCCCCCCCCCCCCCCCCCAAGGCTGCGCCGGTCCGGTTATGGGCTTGTAATCGTGGTGATGGTGACCATCGATCCCCCCCACTCCTCAGTACGGATTTACGCCGTTGGTATGCTAGTATGTTTTTGGATGCTAAGCAGGAAAGCTTACTTTAAAGCGACCACCGTGATTATGCAGAACCGATTTTATACGCGCTCAGAACATTTATGAATGTAATAACTCTTGTTAGGAAAAAAACACCTATCCCCCTAAGCCCACTCTTACTACCATTATTCCTCTAGTCATCTTCACAGATTAAAGTTTGATTGGTTCTCAAACCTATAGAATCATTTCCATGCAACATCACGTGTCTTCGTAGAAAAAGAATGCAACAAATTGATATGAATGATGACCTGTTGGGAAGACGATTATGAGAAAAATGCTTCAAGATTTTAATCCATATCATGTTTCAGTGTCTGAGTGAAACAAAAGACTCCTTACACAGAAACTGCTTAAGAGTATATTAAAAAAAAGAAAGCTCGAGAAGATACCATAAGTGGTTTTTTTTTTCTTTTTTTTGCTTTTGATTTTTGCTTTCTTCACTATCAATGCAGAGATATTGTATCGCATGTTTAAAAAAGAAAAAAACTTAGACAACGAACAAAGAGTTAAGGGCAAACTTTTAATGATTATTTTCAATGCGATGTTTATATTCGTGTTCGTGTTACATGAGGACAGCAAAAATTAGCTTACCACCTGTGTAAATTGCATTATTCTTTATTCATTAACATGTACAACGACAGTGTTCCGTAACGTGTGGACCGGGGGTCAAACAACGGAACGTCACTTGTATCGTGCCCGAAGGCGCCCTCGAAGTGGACTACGAATGTACGGGGTTGCAGCCGCCCAGTACAAAGTCGTGTCAGAAGGATGCATGTCCCGGTAAGTAGACATGATTTACAAACGAAGTGATTAAAGATCAAGTTCACTTTCATAGACATGTAGTTTGAGTGAATGCACCAATATAAGAAGAACACATTAGTGAGAGTTTGAAGAAAACCGCACAATCCATTCAAAAGTTATGAAATTTTTACGTTTCTGCTAAGTCACTGCTGGATGAGAAGACTACTACAGCTTGTGATGTCACACGTGTACAACTATATAAAGAAAATGTAAATAGAATTCAACATATTTTCACTTTTCTCGTATAAAAAAGAAGAATTGACTTCCTTCTTTCAGAAGGCAGGGGGAGTAATATTACCTTTAACATACGTCAGTGACAAGTCGAGGAAATGTGCATCTTTTTCAAAAAGTAAAATTTTATGAAATTCTCTTTAATATATTTTCCTTATATCGTTCTACTCATGTGACATACGCTGCAGTAGTTGTCCGATTTTCCCCTAAATTTTACTGATGTTTTCTACTAATACTGCTGCATTCACTCAATCCACATGTATATGAAGGTGGACTTGTCCTAGGCGCTCCTCACCTACCCTTTGATGTGTTACATATCACTGGGCGGTTTGTGTGTACAGTTTGCTTGTGTATGCGGGAGGGGTGGTTGGTAGGTCTGTATTTCAGAGTGTGTATGGATGGGTAGAGATAGCATGAAGGATATCATTGTTTTTATGTATGTGATCAGATTTTTGTAATTTCCAGTTTCGATTGTCTTTTCAGTGTTTTGTTTTGTTTTGTTTTGTTTTGTTTTGTTTTTTTGGATTGCCTTTTTGGCTTGTCAGTTGTCCTCAAGACTTGACTACTCTGTATACCTTTAAAACCTATCAAAAAATGAATACACTAAATTTTAGATGTGCAAAAGTATGATTTGACTAATACCAAAACAATCTAACTCCGTTTTCTCTCTCGCTGTCCTCTTGCAGTAAACGAGTGCGTACCACAAGACAGTGTACTATGCGAAGAGTCAAGTTTTGAGACGTTCTGCAATTTCCCTGGGTACAGCAAAGTGTGTTGTAGGACGTGCGACGACAAAAGGAAAAGGCGATGAATGTTGGAAGTATACGAGACGTGTCATGTTCATGGACTAGTCACCCGTCTTCCTTTGACCTGTACGAGGAAAATGAACAAGCTCATTGCACCGTGAAATGATCTCTAAGTGGCTTTACTGGCATTTATACAAAAACCAAGGCTGTAAAATAATGTGTTGTTATACTTACCTAAAATGTGCTATTCGATCTGATAGTTCTGTGCAGTGAAAGGAATGGAGTCACTTCAAATTTCCTAATTATGGTCAGATAATAGAAATTTGCACGAAGAGGAGACTGTGGTTGTCATGGAATTCGTACATTACGAGATGACAAAAATAAATAGAGGATTTGAAGAAGGCAAGCGACACGAAGATTTGAATAATGTTAGGCATCAATTTGCATTCATTCTCATTGTAATCTAAACCTGGAATATCAACTGTACTCAGGGTCAGCTGTAGGTGAAAAAAGACCTTTCAATGGGAATGTACATAGCATTTCCTCTTTTTGTATAGCTCAAAGTTATTATATAAATTTAAAAGTTATCAACACATTAAAAAATATCAACACGATTAGATTTTGTCCATTTCAGTTCTCAGAAATCTTTTAATGATTGAACGAATCTCTAATGGCGGAAGAAATTCTTCATGAAAGAGGCGTGGCCTGTGATACTAAATATTGGATACGGAACCAAGAAATTTTTTGTCCCCTGTGAAACTAAAATATACAGTAGAATTTTGTCACTGGAAAGCAAATCTAAACGCCGGTAATAGCAACCGTTCTGATCCCCTTCAAATGCTGCAACAGTGAAGAACTGTATAATTGCTGGCGTCTCAGAGATTATAATGTCGTAAATATGTTTATGAGGGGTTAGATTACATTTACAGCAAAGCTAAATGTCATGTTCTCTCAGGAATGTTTACAAGTTCACAATATTACTCCCCTCCCCCCCCCCCCCCAATATGGTGGGCACTGTACATAGACATAGTGTAAGCACAACTGAGAGTCCCGTATCGGGAACGGATTACTCTGTATACAATGAAATTACCTTATCCTATACACTTGAAAATTTATTACATTTTTTATCAGCATTCATCGTGTTGCGGCCATACATTTTTTTTTTAATTGTAAATACCGTAGTTGGTGGTTGTATATTATCCTACAATGGACCAATTGCTCAGGTTAAATCATGTGCACACACGAGCATGATCGAGATGATCACAATTTTTATTTATTTATCTTTATCTTATACTGATCTTTTTTTTTACTATAATTTCATACCGTATTTACTTCATCTATTGTAACGAGATTTTGTTATACATGTAATAAGAAAATCTCACCGTCCCGACTATCCCGTTATTACGTGGTTCACTTTTTCTTTTTTTTATATTTTGTTTGGAAGAAAGAGCTTTATTGCACAGATTTCGAAATTTTACAGTGTTTGATCTTAATCCACGCTATTACCATTTCCAGTTCCCATTGAACCTCTGTTCTTTATACAATCTGTTAAGTGTTTTTAAATATCAGGAATGTGAATGATGGGGGACTCGCCAAATTGTTCGAGCAAAACACCAATACATGTGTACAAGGTATATCTGATACGCTGTATAAAATCCAATTACTAGGATGATGGTATTTGAAATTGGCTTTAATCGAAAGTGTCAAGTGTTTTGATGAGATGCAAGCATTTGGTAAAACCGATAAGAATATCGATCTACAAGGAGAAGTTGATTAAGTTGTTTATCCTGAGTAAGTTAAGAAACTACAGTGTAAGTGAGATATTGTCATGAAATGGTTGTTTGATGTTAAATGCGATTAAACAGCTTAGTAAAACATTTTGATAAACATGTGTTTACAAAAATATTGTTCTTCTAGCGAAAGCATCTGCGTATCTCAAGAGAGGATACACAGGCCTATACGACTCTCCCAGTTAACAAATCACACACTCTGACATTCACAACAGCAGAAACAAACGTTTCACTACTAATTAGCAACATACTTAGTACACAATGCACACACACACGCGCATCTCTGGCACATTTCTACTTTTTCTGCAGCAATTTTGTTCCATACCAACAGCCCCGTTTGCTGCTGTTGATAGGTAGTGATACAACTATAAACTTCACAGCTGGTTAGATGGTAGCACATGTGACTTACAATCTTCATGTGCCATACGTGACATTCCTAGCCAAACTTGTAATTGTCAATGAAACCAATTCATCGACATGAAAAAAAGCTTGAGTACATCAGAATTATTAAAGCAGAAGGCAGTACTATTTGCTTTTGTCAGCAGAATACATAAATTTATACATGATGATCCATCATGATTTTTTTTTTCTCTCAATTACTGTTTGACTATCACATGCACACACGCACACAGGACAGTGTGATACTAGGACACAGAAATGAAAAAAAAAACAAGAATACACAGACACAACTGATATATATCATACACTTTACCAAGAGTTCATGTTTATTTTCATCACTCTATTCATATTTGGATATAAAGTCACAGTGAATCAGGTGCTCTCCCTGCGCCAATCCACAGAAGATGTACATGAGTACAGTTATAAAATATCTGCATGTATCAAAATGATGAATTTTTACATAGCGTCATCTTTGCTCTGCTAGCATGAATTAAACTATTTCTGCCAACCAAGCTTCTCATTTTATGATCATGTCGCTCTACACAGGCGATCGCATTTCAAAAATTTTTTATGAGTTTCTTTCTCTCTCACTTTCTTTTTTTCTCTCTCTCTCCCTCTCTTCACCCACACACACACACACACACACACACACACACACACTATTGTTACAGGAACTGTGATACAATAGGCTTCTGACACACATGTCGATAGCTGATACTATGTGTGTATAGGCTTGATTGACGCAGATAATCTGCCTCTACTATTCACACTATTTACAACCCCTACCCCACTGCGCGTCACGTCGTACATCATCATGTAAAACTTGTCGTTGTTCAAACCTCTGCATGTTACTTCCGTAATGCTGCTCGTTTGCTGGAATGAAGTTCAAATGTTTTAACAATCGAACCAGCCAACAGAAATTTCACTTACTCCAATTGCCCTCCCCCCCCCCCCAACTTTGCAGATACAACAAAGAAGAGGCTATTTTGCTGTTGAATGAAAATAAGAAATAAGTGATACACAGAACTCACTCAACATCATGTCATGTAAACCTCACATGATGAGTGAACCTCTCCAAATTCTAAGCTCACCAATCCTGTCTCACACGGTTTATACTAATCGCCTCCAAATAAATATAACATTTCCACGACCTACTGCACGTCCAACGAACACAAAAAAGAACAAAACAGCCTGCCTCTACATTTCAACGTAAAGAAATACCTATCAAGGAACATCTGATATAGATATTCTACAGTAATGTACTATTTAATTCTAAACTTTGTAACGAATTGCCTCTGAATTTCAATATCTTGGACATATCTACTAATGTTGGCAAATAATTAGTTAGTGATACAGTCTCTGACTGCTTTGTTACTTCTTCATCACAACTTTAATGCAATATGTAGGAAAAAAATCATATGAAAAATAAAACATCAAAGATATGCCACATAGTATAAGACAATAGTTCTATGACATGCACAAGTCGACATAAGTTACACAAAACAATGTCTACTCTAAATGCTAACAGACCATATAGTCGTTGACACACAGTATGTGATGCATGTGCGCATACTATTTGGCAAGTATTCAAAATTCTTCGAACAATGTCACAATCATACATTTGAATTCCACATACATAATCGTCCTTTTCTTTTTGTCTGTTGCATATTGTTGGAATGAGGCCTCCAGGAAATTGCGGGAAATCCTTTCAAAAACCTCGTAAACCACCGACTCTTGATACTACAAAGGATAACGTCATCCCGCGTTTGGTAAAGAGGTGTTTTGACAGGAGAGCTGCTCATCCCGTAAACCCATGACCCGCTGCATTAAGACATTATGGGACACACAACTCTGGGAAACATTAACGTCCCCATCTCAGGAATGGTTGTTACTGCATCAGAACCAACAGCACTACCGATGTATGCTGGTATTTATTGGCAGTGCACATTTGAGAAGACAATGGTAGCTACACAGGGAAAAGAAGGTACACAATATGACCATTTTTCCTCCTCTGCCACTACCAGTGGCGTATCTAGGGGGGGGGGGGGCAAGGGGGGCACGTGCCCCGGGCGCCACTCCTTGGGGGCGCAAAAAACGAAAAAAAAAACGAAGAAGAAGAAGAAAAAAAAAGTAAGAAGAAGAAGAAAAAAAGAAAAGAAGAAGAAGAAGGAAAAAAAAAAAAAAAAAAAAAACTCGCCCGGAAGGGGGGAGGGAGAATGGTGGGGGGGGGGGGGCAGAAAACCAAATCAAACAAGACAAAAACTAAACATGATGATGACGCGGACAAAATGACAATGTTTATTGTGTTCACACAAAAATTCCATGTTCTGTGAGCTGAAATACAAAAATTTTCGGCAAAATGTTTCACGGAGCAGCGGCTGCAATTTTTTTCGTTCTGAAGCGATCGCCAATTGGATCAAAAGAAGGCGCCAACGGTTTTGAACATACGGGGGGGGGGGGAGGGGCGCAAAAAAACCCGAATCAAACAAGATAATAACAAAACGTAATGATGACGCGGAAATATACAAATTTCGGATCACTCGCTCGTACTAATTTAGATTATTTTTTCAAGTCCTCGGTTTGTTGGTATAAATCGTTATCTATAAGGCCGTCACTATTATCTTGATTAGAATTGTAAGATTTAATAAGCAAAAAATGACAAGAGTTTCATGATTTGTAAGCTGAAGTACAAAAATTTTCGGCTCGCTCGCTGCGCTCGCTCGCCAAAATTTGTATAAAAAAAGAGAAGAAGATAAGAACAAAACGTGACGATGACGCGGACAAAATGACAATGTCTATTGTGTTCACTCATGTCATTTTATATTTAGCAGGAAAAATGTTACACGGAGCAGCGTCTGCAATTTCATTCGTTCTGAAGCGATCGCCGATTTTATCAAGAGGACGTCAACGGTTTCGAACATACGGGGGAGGGGGGCGCAAAAAACATAAAAAATATAAGAAAAAAAAACGTAATGATAACGCAGAAATATAAAAATTTCGGCTCACTCGCTCGTACTAATTTAGAGTATTTTTTCAAGTCCTCACTTTGTTGATATAAATCGTTATCTATAAGGTCGTCACTATAATTGTGAGATTTAATAAGCAAAAAATGACAAGAATTCCATGTTTTGTAAGCTGAAATACACAAATTTTCGGCTCGCTCGCTGCGCTCGCTCGCCAAAATTTATGCTAAAAAAGATAAGAACAATACGTGATGATGACGAGGATATTATACAAATTTCAGCTCACTCGCGCGTATTAATGTAGAGTATGGTCCTCAGTTTTTGGGTATAAATCGTTATCTATAAGGCCGTCACTATAACTTGTTTAGAATTGTAAGATTTGGTAAGCAAAATATGCCAAGAATTCCATGTTTTGTAAGCTGAAATACAGAAATTTTCGGCTCGCTCGCTGCGCTCGCTCGCCAAAATCTATCAAAATTCATTACATTTAAATCACCCTCAAAAGATCCCTTTTAAGTGCTTGAAAAAGCATCATGTGGACCTTGTTTTGACCGGGATGGGGTTGGGGTTGAACACTTTTTCAGAAATTAGGGGCGCAATTTTCGTGCTTGCCCCGGGCGCCGTTTTCCCTAGAAACGCCACTGGCCACTACAAACGACATAAGATTCTCATAACTTCAATACTGCCATTGCTCGTTGTTACTGCAAATTTTTCCAGTAGTTTCATTCGTGGTACATGGAATTCTCAAGATGCTGGGCAGCCTGATACTTAGGCTGCTCTAGAAAATCTAGGTGTTTTCCCTCACATTACATTTCTTGCTACTGAGAATACAGGCATGCACACAATGGTGTTGTTTGCTGGGGAAAAACCCATTGAGACCATGTATCATCTGACTTGTGGAAAAACTGCTGAACTTTGACCTTGTGTGGAACCCCCGAGCCAACCCTTCCTTCCACCATTGTACCTATCATCTGAACCTGGCATTACCTCTGCCAATGTTCATGTGCTGGTCCATAATGACCATCACTTCAACTTGGCATTTTCACATTCTACTATCGGTAACTAATAAACATAGCCACTCTGTGTAGTCCCAATGTGTTCTCAAACATAGCCACTGTCAGATGACAATTCCGTTTCAGACCTTGGTAAGCCTCCTACATCACACAGAACACAGCATAAGTTTGGAATGCAAATAAAAACATCTACTGAGGCAGGCCCACAAAAAAAAGGGGGGGGGGGAGAAACAGAAACAGCACAAACTTCCACAAACAAAAAAAGATCATGCACAGAGATTCTACTCCCATCCAGACATAAATGATAATCTATTAGCAATGTGATCGACTCTTTTCATCCTCGACCTTGGAAGCAATATCAAATCCTCTGTATCTTTGGGGAGATCACAAGCATCTGGTAGCAAATGAAGGATAACAAATGGCAGAGGGCACATTGCGCCCATCTACACTCCAGAATGAGAAATTCCTATGAAAAGACGCTATGGGTAACTACAAAAACAAAAATGTATAATCCTATCGACACACTCTTTCAGTGAAATGATACACTTTGAAGAATTTCAAAAATCATTCTAGCTTTTTTCCTGAAAAGCAAAACTGTCTCTCAAAAACACATGGAATTATTCTTCACTGAAAATGGCACGGGAGCAAGATGCCACAATGAGAGAATGAGAGAGCGAGAGAAAAAAAAAATGACACTGAAGCCATTGTCCATGCTTTGCGAGATGGAACTGACTGAATGTTACACATCAGCGTTTTTCTTCCGTCAAAGCCCAACTGAGTCGAGCTCTCCTTCGGGGATAATGGTTGCAGACTCGCCAAAGAGATGTCCAACAAACTACCTCTACACAAACGTCCTTCAGACGGGCCGTTCGTCGCAGAAGGTTGGCAGTGGTGATTCACAAGGGAGGAGACTGGAACCAGGGGATAAAGGGGCCGAAGGGGAGGGGAAGGGAAGGGAAGGGGTTGTGCCTAGCCGCGATCACACTCGAAGCTGCGTGGCCAGCTGCATGAGCACCTTGAGTCCCAGCATGTAGGCACTGATCTCGGAGAAGTTGCCGCTGGTGACGAGGCGGGTGTGGATGGCCAGGCCGTGCTGGTAGTTGTAGGCCGAGATGGCCTGGGCGATTTCATGCAGACCCTGAAGTATCATGGCAGACGCCTGGTCCAGCGCAAACACAGAAAAGAAGAAATTAATGATAGCTCAGTGACATTCTGACAGCCTACACAATGCCATCTGCTGGCCATGAGAATGTCTAGTAATTCACTCAAGGGGTGAATTTTTTGGTGTGTCTGCACAGAATGTTTACAGGCATTGTACAAGTATAGACATATGTGAGAAAATGGTGGAAATACTTCTTTTTTTTTTGTATCAACAACCATGCAAATAGACACTTGGATCTGGTGTAGTTTGTGTCAGCATGTCTTATATACTTGCATTGGCACGCCATACCCATATCATATATTCCAGAATCTTCTCAAAAGATCTCATCCCTTGTGCTCAAGGGAGAAGCGAGAAGCTAAACTGGTGAGAAGAACTACTACTCCCCCTCCTTGTTACAGGAGTTTTTGTAATAATGACATCTGAATGTCAGACAGATCAATAGTGTTCACAGATATGCTCCTCATCTGTCCTGCAATATCAGCCCTATGATCCCCCCCCCCCGCAAACAAAAATTGTCTTTCAAAGAAAGACATTGGAAAAAATCGACTCCCTATACAAGGTGACTGGGTGTGTACATTATACCGAAAAAGTGTATTTTTTCGCATGGGGAACTTTTTGCGTGACCAGAAACTAGCACAAAAATAAAAGTATGTGAATATTTTTGTTTTTTATATATAATACTATGCAATGTCTTGACCACGTAGAATTAAAAACACACAAAAAATTCATATTACTCAGCAATGCGCGAAAAATTACTCAAACAAAAATATCTTCTTTTACAGTACACTAAGTTCATTGCACAAAATATATATTTTTTTAAAGATCACATTTGTTTGATATATGTCTCCATGACTCACCTTCCCTTCCCTCAGTTTATCATACAGAACTTCCATCTTTTTGTAAACGTCATCCAGTTTCCTCTTCATTTGCTGTAAAAGAATCAAATAAACACGTTGACATAAAATGATTTTACAACAACCAAACTAAAGTCCAATGTGTTTGAAATCAACAGGGGAAAACATAGAAAGTATAGATGCTAGATTCTTCAAATGCCATGCTTTGATTGTTGTTCCTGTTAAAGGACAAGACTTGCGTGCAATACTCCATTGCTCAATACAACAGGGCAAATATTCCTTTCCTAAACTGAAGAATCCATCAGTTTACGAAAACAAACTAGAACGTTCCACTAGTTGAAGGTAAGAGGGGTAGTGGTAGCAAAATTTCAAGTAGACTGTATTTCCCAAGATTTCACAGAAGGATACCGTGGATGAATTTATTGCTGTTCATCACTTCATGAAGTTGCAGCCCAACAAACGCTAAATCAAAATCTAAATTTTGATGGGGGTGGGTCTGTAGAAGGGAAAGAATTGAATCTCATTTTTGACATGCCATTATTGAATGATTTGACTCTTTGACTGAATCACTGAAACAGGGAGCTCTTGATATTCAACAGGCATGGAAAACATGATATGATGTACTGCCAAACTTAAAAAGACATCAAGAAGAAAGCCAGTGACTTCTTCACATATTATCCTTCTGGAAATCGAGAAAACACACCCTCTGAATAAACTCTCAATGATAACATGGTCTATAAATCTAATCAGGGTAGCTTCTTCAGTGCTAGCACTGTTCATCCAGACAGCCCTGCCTATATCATCATCCCAGCATTGCCAGATACTCAAGTTTCTCAACTTGGGTTGAGAGGGACATTGTGGAAAGAAACATCTCGTCCATGAACTTCAGCACTTAACAGGACTCGAATTCAGGCCCTCCATTTCAAAGTAGCAAGAGTCTTATCCACTATACCACACTGCCCCCATGATGAATTACCAATTCAAACATGTACACATATCTGGATATCACACAATCAAGGAGGGGCAGCCGCAGGGGTGTGAGAGTACTTGCAGAAAATAAAAATCTGACAAAAAAAAAATCTGAAATGCATTAATCTGGGAACATTTCAATGCATTTGAATTGCCAAGAAGTCTGAAAAGTGGGTTGTGGGCAGAGTAATAAAATCTGAAATCAGATTAAACTCTGAACTCTCAAATTCCAAGAGGGGGCGTGACTCATCGCATTGACAGAGGGCGAGGCGCTGCACCTCTGTGCCAGGGAGTTGAAGGTGTCACAAAGGACCGGGGGGGGGGTGTTTCACAAAGCTGTTCTTAAAGTTAAGAAGGACTTAAGTGCGACTGGTGATCAGTTCTTGCGTGCTATACTTATCAGAATCTCAATAATTCAGCGATTTTGGGTCGCGAATTTTGCGACCCAAAGTCGCGAATTTCGTGACCACAGGACGCGAATTTTGCGTCCCCGGTCACCAAATTCGTGTCCCCGGTCGCCAAGTTCGTGTCCCCGGTCGCAAAGTTTGTGTCCCGGGTCACGAACTTGGCGTCCCAAATGGCGAATTTCGCGACCTGGTCGAAAAATCACGGCACACAATCATGACCTGCGTACTTCAGGGCCACCATATGATTGCGACGGTCACTCCTAGGCCAGAGAGATGGTTTGTCGGGTCATCACGGGACTGATATGCTTTTAGAGTATTGCTGCAAGATATTAGGTGGCCAAACGAGCTCCACTGAAACATACTGCATCATTAATAAATCAAAACATGTATTTTGTTTTAGAGGAAGGCATACTAATCAACGACACCGCGTTATGTAATGACGTCTTTATGTATACCGCCAACATAGAGCGCCGTTCACCCAATTTGGTACTGCATTGTGGTCGGCCCAATGTCGGCCCGAGAATACCAAAGAAGGTCCCAAAATTGGGATCGGTCTAATGACCCGTATTAACCTTCTCCTTGAAGACATAAATGGTTGCGTTTAATCAAGTTTGGTGTGCACATGACAATGGGCCCAAGATCGACTCTACGGGATAATGAAATTACTGGAGTAATAAAGGACAAAAGTCCTCAAATGGACAAACGAATAAACAAGCATATAACTGAGAGAAAACTCACCTTTAAGATGAGATATTTATATTGATTTTGTTCCTACACCTTTTCCTTCTTCTTGTTTCTGTTGTGTATCCTTGAGTACAATCATCATGAAAGAAAATATACACGCAAAGTGTTCCTCTCACAAACCCACCATTAATGAAGGAGAGCTGGATTTCTTTTTCATAGTCTGCACACCTTGTGCTATGGCAAACCAGTCCGTAGACAGCCTTGCCAATACGTGCCGTAGTTTCGCTCGTGTCCAGCGCGGGACACAAATCAAAGATGATGGCACCGAGGATTACTTCGACCATTCCGTCTTCTTCACTAGGATCAGCTTTGGACCGGCAGGTAACATGAAGTTAATTTTCATATAAAAAAGTTGGCGTCATTGCACGTTATTGTAGGCCCTACTAAGGGTCAGATTCAAGATAATCTATTGAGTGCGCTCCCTGGGTTGTCATGACAACGCTTTCTTGCCTGAATGGCGGCATTGGTAATTAGCCTTCTGCAGTCAAGAAGAAAAGGTTTATTGGCTTATATTTACGGGGTAGGTATACATCTCTCCATGCATCACTAACTATTTGTATCTCGTGCAAAGAAACAAATCGCGCATGATCGTGTATGAGGTTTAAAACTTGACGCTTTGGTCACAGCGATAGCTATAACAATGGCTATAATCATGAGTATGCCTACGGAGGAAGTTAAATTTTTAGGCAGCTGTAGTGGGGTGAACATCACTTTTCGGGAGATTTCTAATGGTTACAATGAATCATTTGATTTTTCTTTAATGTTGATTTTTTTTTTCTAATGTTAAAATTTGATGCTACCAATACTGGGCACACTTTTAACATCCTTGCGTTTGAATGACAATAAGGTTTAACATGACACGTTACAGAAACCGGCATTCCGTCAAAAATTTGCATAGGTGGCCAGTGAAGACTGCATGACTTCGAAAGGTTCTAGTGAGTGCCGATGAACGCTTCCATGACTTTCGCCAAAGCAAGGAGGTTTAAGAGATGGAGTTCCAACTGGCTGTAATTATTTAAACAGTTGTCAGTTTTCTAACAACGTGCAAAGTAATTCTACGGTGCATTAACTGTGCCTTTGATAATCGGGGTTCGGTGCCGCCGTCTTGCTGAGCAATCTGAAGATTCATTTTGAACGTTAACATAAGATGTTGGCTATTTTTGCTTGTTTGTTTATTAAATGAAATGGAATCTCACTTATGAATGCAGTCACCCCCACCCCACCCCTCAAGAAGGAAAAAGAAAAAAGTGAACAGGCTCGAGCTTTGCCTTCAAAGTGAACATGTTCGAGCTTTGCCTTCAAAGTGAGTAGGGTCGAGTTGGAGGAAGAACTGATCAGTAGCCGACACGATATGAGTCTGTTCAAAATATTGCTGGGTCTGTGTCCGAGTGACGCCAGGCATTAGCATTCTTATGATTTTTCATTGAATTATGGTTACAACAATTGTATATATTTATAAATGAAAAGGCGAAGTCATGTCCGTCATTGCTAAAGGGCCATGTTTTGAAATACATTGATTCTTCTTCTCGGAACACTTTCCTGGATCATCACTCTGTCATCCACCCCAACTCATCGCGGCTCCGTGCAGGTTACGCGCCCGTTGGTACCATGTGTGACGTCACCTACAGCTGCTCACTAGTGAAGGAGGATGGGCTACAGAAGTCTTTCGTTCTAGCCCACGAGGCGGGCCACGTGTAAGTTGCCCGCCTTGAGTTCCGGACACTTTTTTATGAAAAAGATTACCATTATATGTCAGTTTAACAGAGATCACACTCCACATTTGAAGTACAAAAATTTAACTTTGATAGGTTGAGTGATATCAAACAAATATAACGGTGAAAGTTTATTGAAATATTTTTTTTCTAATAAAATGAGAACGATTTTCACAAACAACATTCATAGTCAAACGTTCTATTTGATATGGGAAGAAAATAATGTCCGCTAAAATGTTCATCACGCTACATGCCTTGACAAAGCAAATTATTTTCTTCAAATTAGTATTTTCTTACAAGTTTTCACCCCCCCCCCCAAAAAAAAAGGCTCAATTGATCTTCGTCACTCACATCTCTCTTTTGGTTACATAAAAATGGCTGTTTTCCATTCGCAAATGTCCATTTGATTGCAACGTTATGCAGAGAATGTGAAACAAAGCATAATTCTAATTTTCTAATACTCCACCAAGACACAAATTCGGCAGACGAAATGATGAGGTTAATGGTTGTATATAATGATACTAAACATATAATCATTGTGTGACGTTACGATCCAGGTTAGGTATGGAGCACGACGGTGACGGTAACACGTGTTTCGATGACGCCCACGGAATGCCCATCATGGCCACAGTGGTACAGTCCACCCCCAGGGATCACTACTGGTCGGAGTGTAGCCGAAACGAACTCCACGCGACACTAGGGTGAGCTTTTCCCCTTTCTTCGTCATTTTCAGAAAAATATAAAACTTCATCGTCAAGCCTTGACTTTATAGCTTAAAAATTGGATCAGCATTCAGTAGTAAAACAATACGAGAAAAATGTGAGAAAGAAACAGCAAAATACAACAATGGATTGACAGGGATGAAGGTCAAACATCAATGTTAAAGGTCATTGGACTTCTGCTTGAAATATGATTTCAAGCCAAACCTTCAACTAAGAAAACGCAGTGTTGGTATGATTCAATGAGAAGGATGTGATTAGATAGATAAGTATTTTAGATAAAAAAGCAAGGGTAAAATATTAACAGTGATCAAGGTCCATGGTTGCTGTTAAAGTCATTTCTAGATTGGATTTCCAACATGAAAGTCTGCTGGGGAAAAATTGACATCAATTGTGTTTAAAATTACAGGATCTCACCGGCAACTCGTTGAGTGATACATCGGCTCGATAGATATCAAACATTATTATGATCTTTGTCGTTATGTCAGCAACTGCAAACAAATCAGAATCAAAGTATGCTATACATTGGGACCGAAGAAAGAATGTACAAAGACGTGCGTGCTCTCATGCTTCATGAAATTATATTTCTTTGCCGTATAAGTGTAGCTGGTGCTAAAATTGGAAACATCGGCTCGTACCAGTCAATCAATTATACACAGTCATCTTTTTCACTCTACAGTAAAAGAAAACAACAATATCATCGTTTGCAGATGACATGTCATCTGTGATTTTACTGGCATTAGTGTTATCTGATACAATGCAGACCTTTCTTAGATTTGCAAGAAAAGGAACTTTTCATAGATTGCCCACCTTGCCCTCCTGTGACACAATCTATATATTGATTCATTTACTTATCTATCTAGTTATTCGTGTATTCATTAAATTACTTAATCGTTTATTTTTTCATTGCTCATATACTTATCCATTCATTTAACCATCTATATTGACTGTGATATCAGTGACATGACCTGCCTTTGGGACGAGCCCACTGGCGGAACGCGAGCGACTAGTATCGAGCGACCGGGACAAATTTACACTATGGACGAGCAGTGTCGGTTCCAGTTCGGAGAGGGTTACCGGAAATGCCATGTAAGTCCTGTGTTTCTGTTTCCGATATCTTCAGATACAGTTCTCCTCTCCTTGCGTCCATTTAGATAATTATGTGTAAGTAAGTAAGTAAGAATATAAGTAAATAGATAAATGAATAAATAAATAAATAAATTGATAAATAAATAAATAAATATATGTTTGTGTAATAATTTGTATAAACAATTAGATCAACATTCATGTATTTATAGATTTATTTACTTATTTATTTATCTATTCATTTATTTATTTATCTGTTATGCATGAGGCATGCATGCATAATTATGTCTGGCTTGCAATTTTGTGCGCTTGTTGAAATTCAATACATTGATTCTACTATCTTAAGACCACCGCACACTACACGATCAGACTGGTCTTAAAGTCTTAAGTAAAACTGGGTCTTAAGACCAGTCGTACGACCGGACACCGCACACTATACGACCGAACCTTACGAGTAGGCTTACGACTGTAAAGCGCGCGCAGTGCGCACTGCGTGCGCTTGCATTTTACTGCATTGTGAATGGCAGAAAGCCTACGACCGGTCGTAGAAATTCAACATGTCAAACCTCTACGACTGGCGCTAAGACCCAGTCGTACGACTAGAAAATGGCAAGACTATGACGTCACACTTCTAGTCTTAAGGTCTTAAGACCGGTGAATCGGAGCAAAATCGTGTAGTGTGCGGCGGGCTTAAGTGTCCAGTCGAAGATGGAAGAGTGGCACAGTCCTATTAAAATTTTCTTACTCCATTCTCCATGAAGCCTTCCTCTTGTTGGGAATTCTTCCTCTCTACAACCATGATATCGATTCTCTCTTGTCTTTTAGTCTTCCCTTATTAGTTTCGTCGTCCCAGTCTCGTTTGATGTTCATTCGCGTGTGTATGTGTATCTGTTTGTAGCTCTGTCTTCTTAGTGGGCTTTTTTTTCTGACATTTTTCCCAACATTTTTTCCTCTTTTTGCATCAGTCTATTTTTTTCTATTTGACATTCTGTTCCTGAGGGGCCCACATTCTACAAGCCTTGTCTTTTTAGTGGGTCCCTAAATTTTTCGATGTTTTGTCAAAATTAGCCGAACTTCACAATTTCATTACTTCCTTCATTCTTTTCAAATTTTGATCAATCTTCGCTATTGTGTTTGTAAGATTTTACTCTTTCTTATTAGACTAACTTCAAACAGAACATAAATTTCTCATCAACTTTTTTTCTAAAAGATCGAATTAAATTCTTCGTGGATCATCCCATGGTCCTCGTTTCTGACAGTGAAGACAGTCTTTACTGATTTGATGTATAACTCTCCATATAAACACTTTCCCCTATAAATGTTTATTACGTTTGCCGGATGTCCTCTTTTGTGTAAGACTCAAAAATGGAAGAAAGAAAAAACTGCGTGTGTATAGAAAAATCAAGGTATGAAAAAACAGCAACATTTTAAATACCACCACACAATTTGGTAGACTAGACTAATTAAATGCTTACACGCACTTCCATGAATGCGTGAAGGAAAGCTGCGTTCGTATAACCATCGTGCACGGTGGCTGGAGTGAGTGGACCCCGTGGGGCGAGTGCTCCTTTAGCTGCGGCCTCGGAGTACAGATCAGGACCAGGCGATGCAATAACCCAAAGTGAGTAATTTTAAACGTAGTTACATTTTACTTTCAGTGCTTTCTAAGGCAGAAGTGTGTATGTCAGGGAGTATAATATTATGCAGTGAGTTTGTGGATGGTCAGTGCTTAAAACCCTGTATTTAGCGATTTGTAACTGTAATATCGTCATGCCCTTATCATTTCTCTCTTTTTCTACTCATTTTACTTTTTCTCCTTATTTTCATTATGAATGCATATATATAATTATGTGTGTATATATATATATTTATCATGGGCGTAAATCCCGGGGGGATGGGGGGATATATCCCCCCCCCCCCCTGAAATGGAGGAGGGGGGATGGCCTGTACAATCATTCCCCCCCCCCTGAATTTTGAGGGGAAAATGGAGGAAGCAGAAATGTGATTGTATCAATTTTGGCATATTGCATGACGTTTGTACTCCGGCCTTCAGACAGGTAACAGAGCTGAACAGTATTCTATCTTGTAGGAAAATGTATAATTTTCTCAAGCGCTCGCTCGCTTCGCTCGCTCGCGAAGAAAGTAACATCGACATACACTGTAAGGTATGGCTCAGGCGTTGACAACGTCAAATAGTATAGGTCTACATGTAAACATGCTATGACGCGAGTAACTGGGGACCATCTGCAAAATATGTACGAAAACATACAAACAAACAATAACAACAACTTTATCGCCATAATTGAATCCCCTCCATTTCCTGAATCATTCCTGAGAAACGACAGTGACTGATGACTCAGTCAGGATACATCTATGGGCATACCAAGGGAAGATCAGGGATGTCGAATCTATGGGGGGCAAAGGGGCGTTTGCCCCGCCCCAAAGGAAGTGTTTAGACAGACAAATCTGCTATGCCATTCTCCTGATGTTGCTGCCAGTAATTACCAGCAGTTGCGCCTGATGCGGCCCCCCTTAATTTCCAAAGCGAAAAAGTATAGCTACAAACGGCAGTTTGTAAAATGTCAAAATTTTCAAGCTCGCTCGCTCCGCTCGCTCGCATTTAATCGCTATGCCATTCTCCTGATGTTGCTGCCAGCGATTGTGAGCAGGTGCGCCCCCTTAATTTCCAAAGCGAAAAATATAGCTACAAACGGCAGTTTGGGGACTGTAAAATGTCAAATTTTTGAAGCTCGCTCGCTTCGCTCGCTCGCATTTAATTATTATTCCATTCTCCTGATGTTGCTGCCAGTAATTGCCAGCAGTTTTCGCCCGGTGCGCCCCCTTAATTTCCAAAGCGAAAAATATAGCTACAAACGGCAGTTTTTGGACTGTCAAATGTCAACATTTTGAAGCTCGCTCGCATTTAATCATTATGCCATTCTCCTGATGTTGCTGCCAGTAATTGCCAACAGTTTTTGCCCGGTGCGCCCCCTTAATTTCCAAAGCGAAAAAATACAGCCACAAACGACAGTTTTTGGGACTGGAAAATGTCAAAATTTTCAAGCTCATTCGCTTCGCTCGCTCGCATTTAATCATTATGCCATTCTCCTGATGTTGCTGCCAGTAATTGCCAGCAGTTTTCGCCCGGTGCGCCCCCCCCCCCCCCTTAATTTCCAAAGCGAAAAAATACTAGTACAGCCACAAAGGACATGTGGGACTGTAAAATATCAAAAATTTCAAGCTCACTCGCTTCGCTCGCTCGCATTTAATCGTTATGCCATTCTGATGTTGCTGCCCGATTGCCGGCAGTTGCGCCCGGTGTGCCCCCATAATTTCCAAAGCGAAAAAATACAGCCACAAACGGCAGTCTTTGGACTGTAAAATGTCAAAATTTTCAAGCTCGCTCGTCCCGCTCGCTCGCATTTAACTGCTATGCCATTCTCCTGATGTTGCTGCCAGTAATTACCAGCAGTTGCGCCTGATGCGGCCCCCCTTAATTTCCAAAGCGAAAAAGTATAGCTACAAACGGCAGTTTTTAGACTGTAAAATGTCAAAATTTTCATGCTCGCTCGCTCCGCTCGCTCGCATTTAATCGCTATGCCATTCTCCTGATGTTGCTGCCAGTAATTACCAGCAGTTGCGCCTGATGCGGCCCCCCTTAATTTCCAAAGCGAAAAAGTATAGCTACAAACGGCAGTTTTTAGACTGTAAAATGTTAAAATTTTCATGCTCGCTCGCTCCGCTCGCTCGCATTTAATCGCTATGCCATTCTCCTGATGTTGCTGCCGGTAATTACCAGCAGTTGCGCCTGATGCGGCCCCCCTTAATTTCCAAAGCGAAAAAGTATAGCAACAAACGGCAGTTTTTAGACTGTAAAACATCAAAATTTTCAAGCTCACTCGCTTCGCTCGCTCGCATTTAATCGTTATGCCATTCTGATGTTGCTGCCCGATTGCCGGCAGTTGCGCCCGGTGTGCCCCCATAATTTCCAAAGCGAAAAAATACAGCCACAAACGGCAGTCTTTGGACTGTAAAATGTCAAAATTTTCAAGCTCGCTCGCCCCGCTCGCTCGCATTTAACTGCTATGCCATTCTCCTGATGTTGCTGCCAGTAATTACCAGCAGTTGCGCCTGGTGTGCCCCCCTTAATTTCCAAAGCGAAGAATATAGCTACAAACGGCAGTTTTTGGACTGAAAAATGTCAAAATTTTCAACGCAAAGAGATTTCACCGTAGGAGGGGGAAACCCCCCTACCATACCCTCCCCCCTCGCTTGATTCGTTCCCTCACATAACCGCTCCTCCTAAGATCAAATCCTGTCTACGCCGATGATAGGCCCCATTATTTAGTAGACCTTCACAGTGATGTCGCACAGCAAGAGCTGAAATACGACGATTTTGTCATTCAATAATGTATTGTGAATATTTCATTTTCTTATTGTTTTTTTAAAGAAAAGAAAACAAAATTTTCACCACAAGTGAGCACCAGATCGCTGAATTTCAGGTCTGAAAATGCAAAATCTTCCTCGTGTGGGAGAGGGGTACCCCCCCCCCCATACACACCCTTCCCCCGTTCGGTCGTTCCGCTTCCTCTTACAGATATTTCCAAAAAAAAAAAAATGTTTTCACACTTTTAAGGTCTGATTTTCCGCCGAAAGTCGTCTGACAAGCAAAAAAAAAAAAAAAAAAAAGCAATAAGAACAAAAAGTCTTTATGTTGTTCATGCAAAAGAGTGGGGCATCCGATCCCTGTAAAGTGTGTGTGTGTGTGGGGGGGGGGGGGCACAAAGCTTCCCCCCCCCAAAAAAAAAAAGGCTGCGCCGGTCCGGTTATGGGCTTGTAATCGTGGTGATGGTGACCATTCCCCCCCCCCCCCCACTCCTCAGTATGGATTTACGCCGTTGATATATATATATATATATATATATATATATATATATATATATATATATGAGTGTGTGTGTGTGTGTGTGTGTGTGTATGTGTGTGGTGTGTGTGTGTGTGCGTGTGTGTTGACCCTTATTTTGCTGCAATGCTGCCTGAGAGTCACGACCTTTCGGAGTTTCTATTTCATGTTTGCATATAGACATTTAAACCTCTACATGTATTTGATAAATCTTTCATGAAGGCAAGTAAACACACACACACACACACACACACACACACTAACACACACTAACACACACTAACACAAATACGAGTGCAAGGAAGCAAACTATTACTGAATGGCCAGCGATTCAATGGCATTCAAGCTGTTGTTTAATCATACAGAGCAGTGACAGCATGCAGGTATACATTCTAATAAATGCGATATTTTCTTTGTACCTTATAAGAACAAGTGTTGGCATTCCTGTTTGGAATTCATTTGTTGAATCCATGGAAGAACAGCAAGCAGTCATCATGTTACATGTCATCCTGTTACATGCTAAAGAACAGCTGGAGCAGATAAGGGATACTATCTAGGCATACTAGCTCGATTGGTTTGTGTTCACATAACAGTAATCCAAACCAACAACTTTATAGGAAGGAAAAAAAGAGTCGATGAAGGGGACGAAGGAACTGTCTGTAGAATGAATAACGAAACCTCATGTGGTACATGACTATAACATTATTATCTCAATGTTATTATGTTATTAATATTATGAGATTATCAGATCACATGCCATGCAACAATCATTACAATACAAATACACAGTTTACATCGTTATCATGAAAGCATCTATTTTCCAACCAATGTGAACACGAAGCAAAATAGTTTAGTTTTCTTTACTCTGGTATGACGTTATATCATGTATGTATAGCAATTCACACGAGACTGAATAAGGCTCATACTAATATAACATTTGACGGATGGATAAATGAATTGATGCACAATGGAGTCATTTGCCCAGGAGCACTTACAAATGAGTAGGCCCTATATTATAGGTAACATTATCCTAGCAGTTATACCACTTCAACAATCACAAATAAAATCACGTATTCCTAACTAGTACCAGTCCTTGCGGGAAACATTTCAGGTAACAAAATATCTTTGTTTTGATTATATGATACAGTGTAATTCTCAGCCTAAATTATACCCTATAGCGGAGTATGAAGACAAAACAAGATTTTTTTTTCTTCAACTGAGTATCAAAATCTAGGTAACAACTTAAGTAGTATATGGCTCAATACTTTTTTTTTTTTGCATTGAAGCTTGCAAAATACGAAAAGACTACTAAGGAATGTCATTCGAAAAGAAATATGTGAAAAAGAACGAAAAAGAGATGGAAAGTAGATTATTTTGTTTGTATCATCTCCAGTGTGAAAACATTACCAAAATACATGTCGATTCTTTTCTGATATGGCTTTCTACCTCATGAGCGGCCTAGATTTTACTGCAGAAATTACGTTTCACTTCAGTTGAAGAACCTGAATACAATTAACTTCCTTCGTTTCAGTTACGAAAATTATACATACGCTAACTTTTCGGGTACTTTGAAATGATTTAATGTTTGATCTTATACAGTGTATCTTAACGTTAAAGGCAAAGTCGAAAGCGAAATCACGGCTCATAGACCTATTATAAAATGGGGTTTAAGAATCTCTGCAATTTGATTGGTCAATTATTGTCATGCATTGATTTTTACTGATCCACACTGTGCCATGCGTCCGGTAAAATCCGAGCGCATGGCTCAAGTCTTGTATAGTGTAGTAGGTGTATTTCATGAATTTACGGGCCCATTTCATAACACAAATGATGCACAGGCCGATTTCATGGATCAGTGAGAATTGGATGCTCTCGTTTTACAGTCTAAAACTCACTCACTGCGCTCGTGGGTTTAAACAGTTCCAATGTTAAACTCGCGCATCCAATTCTCACCGATCCACTCTGACTGTATCATTTGTAAACAAGGCCTACTCTATATTATACATGTGATCGTGAGCTTTGAATCAGTCACGTATCAGCTGCCTGGCAAATAGAACAGCAACCTAATAATCTCATGACTACATCATTAAAATGATGGACAAAACGCAAGAGAACGGTGAAATGAACGAAAGGTAACTACAAAACGAAAATTACAACAAAAAAAAATCTACAACTGGGAGTTTTTGTTATGACTGGCAGCGTGTACATGACTAGAAAAAAAATGCATCATGATAAGACAGTAAATTGCGGGGACAAGACATTTAATGAAACTCTGCAATGAGATACTGAAACTGGTTGGTAAAAGTCGCCTTAGACTTAGGTTATAATTTCCTTCTGGCTAGTTGTATAAACACCACTAAGTATATCACAAGCGAATGAGCTTTCTTCCAAGTCAAGTCTCTTCAGTTAATGCCATATTTCATAATTCGCATTCACAACTCATAACGGCATAACAACAGACATACCTCTGGCAGAAAATCTGACCTAGTAATAGATCATACGTTAACAATTGGCATATTCACTGAATTTATGAAATGTTACTGTGGAACTTATCAATGTGTGACTTTAGTATGTCATATGCCGTCAGTAAACGTGTAACATATACGCTGCAAAAATTATATATACAAGTAACTTAACTATATAGCCTCAAGGATCCTACACCCTTTGAATTATCATCGCCTAAGTCGGAGGTCATTTTAAGTCCTCTTCTTTTTATATTCTTCTATTGGTTTTAATCCCTCCCAAGTCGAATCTTCTCTAAGGCGAAGCTATTTCTTTAGTCCAAATAGATTCGACTTAGGCAAGGTTGACTATTGGGTGCACGTCACATAGGTCTTGTGAGACTCTTATGGGTTTTGTCGGTCTCTTGGGCTTTGTTTACGTAGTGTCGGTCTCGTGAGCTTTTTTTTTTTTTTTTGCGTAGTGTCGGTCTCGTTAGCCTTCTTTCTTTTTTTTTTTTTCGTAGTATCGAATCCATGGGCTTCATTTGCCTAGTATCGAACTCATGAGCTGTATGACTCTTTGGCTGTATTTCACGTAGGATGTATGACTCATGGACCTATTTTCAGTATCGGTCTCTTGGGATGACCCCAACTATCATACCTATACATGTAATAATTGGTTGCTTTACAGTCACTTCATCTGAAGAACAAAACTGTCATCGGCGTGATTTCATAAGACACAGTAGAACACTGCTTGTAATCGACAATAAAATCAACTTTAAATTGTAAATTTACATGTTCTCTGGCGTGGCCACAATTTAGATCATGCCAAACGGAACGGGAACCTTAATCTCTCCTGAATTATTATTGGATTGATCGATTAATTGAAAGTGAACCGCGCGAAGAAGAAAGTGTATCTCTGATATTATTAAAAGGTTATCGTTGTAACACACTAGTATTTTCACTCATAGTGGATACGCCTTGTGGAATATGTTTTACTGTAACACGATGCATATCAAAGAGAAACACTTAACGATTGGGAGGTTTTCCTTGGAACGGAATCGTCTACATGACTGGAATGCCTATACAGTAAACGGCAGTGACATTCTGTCTTTGAAACACAACTCGAAATATTTTGTACAAGTTCCGCTGGCTTTTTGTACAAACATCACTCGTGGAATGGAGGGCGCTATTCAACGTAGTTCCAGCGGGTGTTGACTGTACTCCTTGTCTTGTCATACTTTTTTGTTTTGTTTGTTTGGTGTTTTTTTTTTTTATTGGTTTAGTTTCACTTTCTGCATCTTATTTCCAAGTAATACATAATATGCACAAAAATAAGATACAAATCAATATACGAATTGTTAATTTCGTAACAAGACTGTCTCTTATAAAGAACATAATACACTGCAGAAACTATTACAGGAGACAGACATTGCAAGCAGAGCTTTGGAGGGATGAGGCCCCAACATACATTTAAATTACTATATATTACATTATCATACTATATGTATCAAAGATATGATGCTTGAAAATTTATTTACTTTGTTAGAAAAAATAATGAAATAAAGTTTAAAAAAAAATAACAATAATCCAAATATGGAGAGTCTATACTCGGGCGGATGCTGAGTGACACTTTGGCCCGAATTCACGAAGGTGCATGGTATACAAGTAGACTGAAAACACGTAACGTTGATAGATCATGACTACTGGAATTGTCAAGCATCGTATCATTATGAGGTATACTTGTGCCTCCCGACATACTTATGATAGGAACATTATTGATGTATGCATATTCCTGTAAGTAGACGTGGCAGTCGTAAATCTGTAACAATATAAAACTTCATTTACATTGCATGCAAATTACCAAGAAAATACCTTATAAAGATAATTTTTTCCTTTTTTTCCTAACTTCAAACAGCAGCACAAAAAACGTCGGTGGCAATAGCTACATTTCCAAATCATATCCCATCAAATAATATGTAGAGTCTATCGGTAGTGCAGAAAGCTATCTCACCACTCTCAAACTCTTGTAGGTAGTACCATCTTCTTTCTGGTTTTTGTATTTTGAAATTCGTGACGATGTTGCACACGTACTCCAAATTTCTCGTGTATTGATCGATACTGACGAGACCCTCCTCGTGCTTCAACCAGGCTACAATGACCGAATCATCTCGACACACAGCTGGGCAGGGACGTATACCCTCCTTCATCAAGACATTCTCCTTCTTCCCCTTACCATCAAGGCAAACGACAGCTAAATAGTCTTTTAATATCACTTTCCCAGTGTAGTGAAAAGAGAATAATTGCAGGGGTGTATACCCATCACACATTATTTCCCTGACTACCCTACCACCCTGTGGGCTAGATACCTGAATCTTTTTGGGTTTGATATAACTCACGTAGATATTGTTATCTTTATCCACAGTGAGACCACCATGACCTCCTTCATCATCACTCATCGTCTCGAACGTGACGTCGAGCTTCTCCCACTGTGGAGTGTATAGTGACATCTTGTTGTCAGTTTCACGTACAACACTGCGACCATCAGATAGGAATCCAAACTGACGGATGCGGACATCCTTAAGCACGGTCTGCTGTAACTCGCCATCAGGGGAGTAGAGATGGATTCCGCCGCCAAGGTACAACCCCACTGCCATCTTACCGTCTGGCGCCCGAGTGATACAATCCATGCCGTCTTTTATAGGGAGCTCTACGTCTGCTTTGACTTCCCATGTGTAACCGTCTAGCTCTCCAAGACAAAGTTCATTGACTTTTACATCCTTACGGAATGAAATCTTCTGAGCTCGTTTTGACACACTTCTCGGTGATTGGTCGTCAGGGTCATCTCGATCCAGAAAGCTCTTCAAGTTCTCGCATAGCTTGTCGTGTGCAAACACGGCGTCTTTCTCTAGCGGTACCTTCATACCATAAGTTACCAGCTCTTCCATTGCGTTTATGTGACGAATTATTTGGTGACTCTCCTCATCCATGGTTTGTAATTTATTCGTGAATTTTTCAGACCATTGTTTCGCTTGGCTTTTCAGGGCCTCTCTTCTGGCTGACAGTAGCTGCATGCATTCCTCGTAAGCCTTGTCGATGTCATTGTTGAGCTTTCTCATCATGTTTAATATTTCATTTCGTTGTGTCTCTATGCAATCGATATGATTTTCAAAAGTTGTTTTCTTTGATTTTGCCCTTTCTTGTAACTCCTTGATATTTGTCATTAGTTTTTCCTCATGGATGGCTGCATGTTCCAGCTTGTGACCCTCTTGCAGATGCTCCAGCATCCCACACTTACAACAAATATACTCCTGACACCCGGTACAGAAAGACTCTTTATCATCATTAGGGTGTTTCTTACACTTTTGTCGTCTCTTAAGAGGAACTTTTCCTTCGAGTACCTCCTTAATGGGCACCAATTCGTGGTTGGACAACGGTTTCCACGTACCATGGCCTTTCTCACACGATTTGCACATATATTTCCCACAGTCCTGACAGAAGGATACAGCTGGCGGTTTTTCGTCCATCTCACAAACTGTGCATGTCGGATTCTTGGTTTTCACTTCATCCACGAGAGAATTCAGTGGTACGTTTGTTTGTAACCTCCTCACATCTTCACTTGGTAGGGGCGTTTCTTTCCTGCATACAGGGCAGGTTATAGTTTGTTCCTTTTGTCGAGTTTGAATGATGCGTTCCACACAGTCAATGCAGAAAGTGTGAGAACATGCCAGTAATTTAGGTTGGTTAAAGAGTGTCAGGCAGATAGGACACTCCAAATTCTGGCTGCTGATTTGATGAAATGTTGCCATGGTGATTGTTTGTCTATGAAAAGAGAAACGCATAGCATTAAATAGAACAAGCAAAATCTATAGCGTGGTTATTTACCAGACAGAAACTGGAGGGTCAATGCCAGGCATGCTCTGGCATTCTTTGCATTTTGAGGCACAAGTTAACATCGATACGCGTGTGACTACCGTTTACCATAAAAACCCCAAGAAATATGTTTCATTTCCCGGCTTAACAATGCTGATTTATCTGGTGAGCCTGTCATAGGATGAGTTTTCTCCATCGGAAACAATCTGGCTTGAAGGATACACTGAATTAGTATCACGTCCATTAAATAAAACAATATTTTCTAATGCCACAATTCAAATTAAAATATATATGTTGTTCAATCATTGAAACCGAAGACTTCAACTAGATATGATGGATTAATTATGAAGATTCAACAGCATTTTTTTTTTCAATTGCATCTCCTTTCAAATATCTAATATGCCTTTACTGTGTTGGATATGCCCGAACTTGACACCAATTAAATGTCTGAATGACAACAAATTGTATGTGTACAAGGTCATGATTTATCCATGTCAAATATCTAATGTGGAATTCCCCAGGGTCTATACTTCTCCCTTACTGTTTTTGATAATGTAAACGATATAATAAATTCATCTTCGAATCTTTGCTTCATGTTTGCGGATGATGTCACTGCTCCTTACAAGACCCATCATAACATTATTAGGATAAAACATTCAGAAGTGGCAAAAAAATCATATTGATTTGAATGCAATAGATCGTTTATGATTATTGGTAAGACAAGTTTCATAAATTTTCAAACAACACGCTGCAATGTTAATCTACAGATTGATTAGTGGTATAAAGATTGATGGCTTATTATTTTCCAAAATGGATCATGCAAGTTTTTAGGAGTAACTATACTGGTAATCATCTAAACTGCATTATACTATACATGAATAACTAATACATCTTCCCAGTTAGCCAAAAGAATAGGAATATTGTATACGATAAAACACTTTTTGTCCAAAAAAAAAATATAAAAAAACACCAAGTGCTTTAAAAATTCTTCTGTGTAATGCCTGCGTATCATACTCGAATCTATCATGAGAATATTGAGGGATTTTCCCAATATGAACAGTATTTTCTTTTATACAAAAGAAGGGTGCAACAATTTCTACAAATTCCTCCCCATAACACCTACTGATCCTTTATTTCACGAATTAAATGTTTTCATATTAGATATCAATGTTTTTCAAACAACAACATCAATGTTCTCATATCAAACATCTACCCACAATCGTATTTATTTGAATAACATATAAAAGTCCTATCGGTTCTCAAATCCTCAAGACATTCTGGACCGGATGCATGGAATGCTCCATAAGAAATAAAAAAAAAAAAAAAATCTTTATAAAATCCTCGTTTTTTTCTTCATAAAGCTTCTTAAAGAAAATTAAAGGAAATGATGATACATATCTTTTTTTTTAATATATATAATCAAACCCATGAAAAGCATATTGTAATATAGTGCAGTATTGACAACTACAACAGAAACGCACGATTTATGTTTAAAATTCGTGAATTTTTAAGCAATTCAACATCAGTTGTTTAATATTTAAGTTGGTAATACAACCAGCTAGGCAATTCGCGAATCTTCCCCACGACCCTCACTTGCACCTTCTCCCTTGTTTTGTGTGTGAATACTTTACTAGAGCTCAGTCTTTTAGTCGGTTGTTTTGTCATGAGGAAAGGGCTTTCATCTTACCAATTTATGGTAAACTCCTTAGAAATTGATTTATTTCCGAAGGAATATCTTTATTGAGATAGAATTATGATGACAGGCTATGGCATTTTTTAAATTGTCTGGCATACTTAACTATACGCTTAATATGGGGTTAATTATGTTAAACAAAATCAGTTAAATCATAACAGAGGTACTCACCAAACGAACAAGGGAGAATAAGCCAGTTCGGAGTTCCACTTTGCACATGAGCATAAACGAGGTCATTGTACCAACAGGCATGTTGATTTTTAAAATTCAGCGGGATAAGCATCTGTGATGTAATGATTATTCACGTAATCCTTATAAATGCTGCTTGCCAGCACATCCACCTGACAGCAAAAGTTGTACTTGGCAATATCAATAAAAAGAGATTGTCACTACATTCAATGCAAAACAATGAAATGGATGCTTTCCCAGGTGATAATTGGCGGATCATTCTGCTCATCTGGTCTACGCAAGTTTTTTTTCTTTGTTTGAACAGGACTGATGAATCCCATGAATATATTGTTACGTAAAGCTTATGATTATGTCGCTCTGAAAACGAGTGAAGTGCCCCTAACGGACTGAGAAGAAAGAAAGGCCATTTGTACCAATGCGCCCATGAGCTAACTCCGAACTGGCTTATTGATTCTAAAGCATAACAGGGATCTTGCATTTGTAAAAACTCCCTGTCTGGCACAAGCAACATGCGTGTGTGTGGATAGATCGTTTCGTATGCTTACCAAATATGCTGCGTACTTCCGGGGTTAGTTTTGCTGGTTTCTGTCTGGCTCCGAAGTAGTGCCTACATTTAGGCATGAGATCGCAACGTGTATAGTCTGTTCAGCCTGTAGGAAGTTGCGAGTATAGATGAGATTGAAAAAGGTCTTACTTTTAAGACCCGGGCAGAGTAACAAGACTTAGTTTAAGAGGAAAAGAGAGATGGCGTAGCACTCACAAAATGGCTATTCGAGCAACTATGGAAGGGCTGTCTGTATTGTGACCTTTTCACCGTGACCCATTTAGAGTTATGGAAGTGGGTTTTCCCCACATTTCGAATACTGTGCGCCTATCTCAAAATCACAGCGCATAATGTAATATCGCCTCCAATGGCAAAAGCCCCCCCCCCCCCCCGCCCATATCAATTTGGGGAATTTGCAGGAACGATCTGCACAAAAGTTGTTATGCAAGAGGATTTCATGAATGAGAATCAGAGCAAAATAAAACATCATTTCTTTTTAATCATCTTTGTTTGACTGTTAGCATGCCATGTAAAGTGGCGAAGATGCACTCTGTTCAAAACGTCACTTCAAAATAATGATATAAAATTTTGCCTATATTGCTCGAGTAGTGCTCCTATAATTTATCCTGATTCACACATGCGAACTTTTTTCTGTCAGTTTCCGTGAAGATTTTTTTTTTTCCTGGAAGACTTGCTTAAAATTTCATTTTTATTTTATGTCATGAACATGAGTCAGAGAGAAAAAAAAAAATGACTCTTTAACGGGAAAGAAAACAATTGGCCCTTCATGGAGCAAACGGAGAGATAACGTCATGAAGAAGAAAAAAAACAAACAAACAAACAAACCATCGTTTAGAATACCCCTCGAGTTTTCGATCATCACAACTAGTGCCAGTGACATCAATATTGTTTGACAAATTGATAAGTGTTTTCTCTTTTGATAAATCAGATTTCGAATGACTGTGTTTGTTTTGATGAAGCATACATGAATTGTTTACAGAGTAGGGTGCCTACATTCATAAAGTAAACTACAAACTAAAGTAGAACGCATGAGTTTAGAACGAACCAGTGTTTAGTGCCAAGGAAATGACTATGACATTGCAACGCAAGGAGTTGAATAACAAGAAAACTGACAAAATATAATGAACATGAATATTAATATGCTAGATAAACTGGATCTATAAACACTGTACAATGGTACGAAATTGTTGGGTCAATAATTGTGGGGCTAGAAAAGTAATAATAACGTTCAGCAAAGTCAGCAGACACCCAATGAAAGCGTTGATTTGTGCAGGGTTCTATAATTTCATAAAACGATGTCATGGGTCTTTCTGTCATTACACAAGCACAAATGCCTATCCTTAAAATGTTAAACATTAGGGCCTACCGGCATGTTTAGAGTGACACAGGTCACGTATACGTGTGTGAATACACCGGGTAGGGAATGTGGAGTAAGAGCGTTATTTTCTTTCATATTGATGCGTGAAGTCAGTGTCAAATTCAACTTGTAAGACAAACTCAAGCCGCTGTCACACAGGCGAAACTCCCTGAGCTTTAAAGAGGAAATCCAGACCAAATATAAGTTAGTCTGATAAAAAAGAGTAAAATTTTACGAGTTCAACGGTAAAAATTTGACTGAAATCGGATGAAACATAAGGAATTTATGAAGTTTTGAAGTTTTGATAACTTCTCCAAAACAGTTCTTGTACAGTGGGTATGAATATGCAAATGAGTGAGCTAACCATGTCATACCTTCACAATTTTCCATTGATCGTGTACAAAAAAAGAATGACGAAAATGCAATGTTTCTGTCATTGAAGTCTGAATAACTTCAGAATAGTAATCAGTTATAGATATATGAGGATTTTATCCTAGGGCATAATTGCGTTTGAATGAAAAACTGGAAATTTCCAAATTTTATGTACAAACTATAGGCCTATGGTAAGTTGTGAGGGAATGACACGTTCACTTTTCCATTTGCATATTCATAGTGACTGTTCAAGAACCGTTTTCCCCCCAAATAGCAAAAATTCAAAATGTCATAACTTCCCTATTTTCATCCGATTTCGATCAAATTTATACTGTTGAGCTCGTAATATTTTACTCTTTCTTATCGGACTAACAGTGAACTGGATTTCCCCTTTAAGTTCTCAAAGTTAAGTTCTTCCAGTGTGACCGCGGCTATTGTGTGCTTTAAAAAAAGAAACAAAAAAGAAATAAAGATGGATGTTAAAAAAAGATACTCTCTGGGTCGCGCTCAATTTTTAATTCCTTATCTGTCCAACGATTTTCTTTTCTTACTCATATCGATTTAACAGCTAGCGCCACGTGCAAGTTATCCTGCATTTCGGAAAGCTCGGGAGAAGTCTACGTGTCCGACAGTTATGTCATCGACGGAACGCCTGTTTCTCACGACTACCCAGAGTACATTTGCGTCAACGGTGAAGTGGTGGTGAGATTTTTTGATTTTCAGTTGTTTTCATTTCATTGGGAACACAATATAGAGCCAAAGCGGGGGGGGGGGAGGTTCTAAATAAACGTATTGTGAAGAAATAAACTAGAAGCCTGGGACACGACACGTCATGAAATTATTTGTTGTATCATAAATAACTTTATTCTTTCATTTGTCATCCTAGCCAAGTACTGTATAGTATGACTGTGAGTTTGACCTAATGTGAATATTTGAAGATCCTTGCGCGTCATGTCTATTCTGCCACTCAATTTTGACATTATTCTGATAACGTAAACCAGGCAACAGATATTACTTTTGATAATGTCGTTTCTATCAATCATATTTTCGGCAGACACAATGTTGTTGCTGGTGTAAGATCAAAATATTAATATTCAGGTTGATAAATATTAACGGGAATTTTATGCTTCAATCGTATGAGGAAACTCTATCGTGTTTATTGCTGGGTTAAGGATAGCTTTCTACCTATATATTTTTGTTGTTGTTGTTTTCTTTGTTTCTCACACTTCCTGTCCTACTCTTACCTCCAGAATATCGGATGCGATGTGCAGCTTGGTTCCACCAAGATGTGGGACAACTGCGGCGTGTGCGACGGGCGCAACGCCACGTGTTACGACGTCGTCAACAACATCGCCGATAAAAAGCCGAAACAGAAAAGTTAGTGCGTAAAGGAAATGGAATTATACCTTACTCTTTTCCTATATGAACATATTTTTATTTACCTTAAGCCGATTACTCAAGAGAGGGAAAATAGTGATTGTTTTTGGGCTTTTTGTCAGTTCTTCGTTTCCTGTCCTCCGTAAACTTAAATACATCTTTATCTTTAAAAGATAAAAACTTTAAACAACCTTGCAGAACTTATTCTGTGGTGGCAGTATAGAATTAGAGCTGTTCAATATTTGCCCTTACCGGGCCACGAAACAGGGCCCAATATACGATAGATGCAAAGTTACTAGCAAAACTAAATGTAAGGCCCCCAAAACACCGAATAACTGAGCCATTTTCTCTAGAACAAGAAGTAAAACACCTTGATTGCCGTGTGTGTAGGTAAATACGTAGATGCATTGCGAGACAGGTGTTGCCCCACAAGCCCAAAAAATTAACTCAGCATTATTATAGTGTAAAAATCGCAATTTTTCGTCATTAAAATTGATTTGATGAACATGTTGAGCCATATCATAGTATAATATTATCATGTGACCTGCTCATATTGAGAAACGTTTTCCTTCATTTTATCCTTCGCTGAGCACAAACTCTCCAACATCTTGTCTTTTTGCTACCTTCTTGGTCTCTCATTATTTTGGGAGTACAACAAACTCCCAATTACCTTAAACATAACGTTTTGCGGGTAGCTTCCGTCGTACTGTTTCCTTTTCTACAGCAACCCCGTTTTTTCATGCCTTTCATACGTGTTTCAATCTGTGACCATCTGTTTGTATTTGTCGTTCTCACAAATTTTCAACTGCCATGGCATCCATCATTCTGCAGAATACAAGAAACTGATGACCCTGTCTCCGGGGATGTGGAACCTGCAGGTCACCAAGCTTGTGCCTTCCTCGCACTTTCTCGGTAAAAACGAACAAACAAACAAATAAATAAACAAACAAACAAACGGAAAACAAACTACAAAACCACTAGCAATACAAAAAAAATCAAGCCATGTTGAAAAAGAAAAAAAAAAAAACCCAGAGAATTTTCATCAGTGTCTATCAGTCTTCTTCCAGAGTGTGAACTCTCCTATCATAATCTGCAAAGTAAATTATCCGTATAAAAATATAGTTAGATTATGATAGACACATATTTCATTGCTACATGGTCACGTATACTATGAGTATATCATAGACTTCGAAAAAGAAGATATGTTTGCCAATAATTATATGTTTGCGGTGCAAAGGAATGAGAGGGAGTACCCCACACGCGAGCATAAAGTTTGTAGCAAGCACGCCCATAAATCAATATGATTCATTACCAAATGGGGCATTTCAATTTCAATTTATTCGGCAACTGTATGATACAACATAAAAAATTACACATTATAAAAGACATAACATTCAAAGGCCGGGACCCCTTGTAAGCAACTAGTGCTTGTTATGGGGCCCCTTTGCAGCAATTAAAAAATCAATAACAAAAATGCAATTAAGCATATATTAAGTATATCAAAATTTCTGTCATAAGTAGTAAATTAAAAAATACAGAATTACGTTACAATATACACATAGACATACGCAAGCATACACTCAGTAAAAATGCAATGCAAGAGATTGGTAAGAGGGTGAAGAAACGAAGATAAAGAAAGAAGAAAAAGTACAGCTGTTGAAGTCTACTCAGTCAAGGATGATAGTTTTTTAAATGTAATAGTTTGAATAGGGTTCTGAAACGAGTAAGTGTAGTACTGGATTTAAGATCAGAAGAAATAAAATTCCATTCATGCGCCCCTGTGAATCGAATAGAATGAGACCTTGTTGTTAAGCGACAACTTGGAACTCGAAGATTACCTTTAAACGGGTTGAGTATGCATGGAATGACGAATTGGTTCTAAACATGCTTTGAAAAATGGAAGGGAGTATCCCTTTATGATACTTAAGCATGAATACCAGTACATTAAGTTGCACAAGTTCAAATATAGGAATAATTTTATTTTTAATGAAAAGAGGTAAACTCGGACTTCGAAAATCACTTTTTGTTACAAGCCGTACCGCACGTTTTTGTAATCTGAACAGTTTGTCAATATGAACTTTGTATATTTGCATGTGAACTAGAACTACAAATGGCAAACAAGTATATACGTGGTTACAGACAGGCATGTCAGACAGACAAACAGAAAGACACACAGGTACATTGACACACACAAACATGTGCTACGGGCAAGTTACAGCATATACTCTGATAAAGAAGCAAAAATAACGTTGTAAAGAGAAGAGCGAACAGCGAGATGCGAGTGTAGATGACGATGTGTGTGTTTGTATGAGAGATTATGACACTCGACTATTGATTCTGTTCTCTGTATAATGTTGTAATACCTTTCTCTAGACGTTTTGACGAGAGAAAGCATTTTTTTAGCAATACAGAGACATCTACAACTTTTCAGAAACCAGCATTTGATGATGTCTTGATTACCCATTATTCTCCGTAATGTTTTAAAGGGGATGGCTAGTAACTGATCAGTGGGAATGCTTGGGGATGATCGTTCCAATTCTTGTGGGATTCATTTAAGAGTACATTATATATCTATTGTTGTGTGAAAATTATTTGCTTCAGAACGGTCTCATATTCAAGTAATGTGCAGTTTAATGCCCCGTCACTATACAGGCATGCTAACCTGGAAACATTAAACTGCACATTACTTGAATATGAGACCATTCTGAAGCAAATTATTTTCACACAACAACAGATATATAATGTACTCTTAAATGAATCCCACAAGGATTGGAACAATCATCCCCCACCATTCCCACTGATTCCCCCTGATCAGTTACTAGCCATCCCCTTTAAGAAATTTCCTTCCACGGTTTTACGAGAGAATTTTTTTTTGACAATACAAACACGACAAAGACATCTACAACTTTTTAGAAAACAGCATGTGATAATATCTTGATTACCCATTTTTCGTCCATGCAGCTTTAAAGATTGAGGAGACGGGCAAGTACATTCTGAACAAGGGCAAGCAGCAGTCACACTCGCACGCATTCATCGAGTCTGGGGTCCGCTTTGTCTACAACACTGACGGCGAATATGAGATGCTTACTGCAAAGGGACCCATCCCTTTCACCCTCTTATTAATGGTAAGTATAGTGGTAGTTGCACGAATTGAAGCGAAGAGATAGGTAGATAGATAGATAGATAGATAGATAGATAGATAGATAGATAGAGATACTTAGGTAGGTAGAGAGAGAGGGGGGTAGAAAATAAAGTGTTTTGAACAAATAGAATAGAGGGAAATCCTCTCAATGATCATTATTGTTTCGCAAGTGTTTATTTTTTTTTTAGGAAAGGAACTAAGATGTACTAACACTCCGTCACACTTTCAACAGAAGTAAGATAAATCATATTTAAGAAAGGTAGCCATGATTCGTTGATTATCTATATAAGATATAAAAGAAAGTCATAGAAAGCTGAATGTATGAGTGGCGAGACTACTCATTTAACTGTGTTAACGCAGTGAATACATTATTTATCAATGTCTGTTGTCCTGATCTTTCATTCTTTTCCCCACATAGGCATTCGCCGTTAGAGACACCCGTCCAATGAATTACAGCGTCGAATACTACGAAGATTTCGGGCCCGTTATTGCGGAGGAGGCGGGGATTCAAACCGACACGCTAATAGCTGGACAGCCGGAAGAGGAACAGACCGAAGTGACACAGGCGCCCGCAGCGACGCAGGCACCAGACCCGGAGTACTCGTGGGATGATATGGGTTGGACCGACTGTAACAGGGAATGTGGTGGCGGTAAGTGAGGGCGATGTTTCACAGACTTGAGAAACTACGACCTCTACAAACGTTTGACATAGCCTTGAGGTAAAAAGTAGAATCTCTGTCGCTTCAGATGTATCCCTTAAACCTTCGCCCAAACGTTAACCTTCTATGAAATTTAGTAAGAATTCCTTTGCAGTCTCGTAATAACCTCTCTGTATAGCAACCAAGAGAAGTATAGTTGTACCAAAAAGAAGTATACTTCTGCTCATGCAGGCAGAGACTCGCAGCCATTACCTGTCAAGCAAGCAAACCACTAAAGCACCGGAATGGTACAGTGGATGCAACATTCGACATGAAGCAGGAAAGGAAATGACCACACTATCTAATACAATTCGAAGAGGAAAGAAACGTTCAAATAATTTCAGAGCCGATCAGATTTTACCAAGAGAACAATCTGGAATTGTAAATCATTTCAAAGGTTACTATGTTTTCGAGTAAACATGGTAAAGGCGGCAAGCGCAACGAACGGGTTGTTAATTAGCTCATGTTCTTCAGCCGGCATGTGACGTTGATAAGAAAATAATAAGTCCTAAAGGCGTGCTGTCACTGTGGTCTTTTTGATGACGTGAAGGGACGTTTCAGTCTGCGCTGTTAATTATTAGGGAGCTTTAGGTCTGCGACGCGGGCGGTAAGAGGAAAAAAAACACACACCTGTTTTGCACATGCGCAAGACCGCTTATCTGAATCGATCTCGCGTCGTTTGATTTTTCATGACGGTTCTGGGCCATTTTAGCGTCCGCCCAAATTCACGACGCAGAGAGCTACTTGATGCCATTTTGACGAACCACATATGGGGGCACTATTTTACTCTGTATAGGCTGCGTCTTTGCGAAATCTAAAGCTACTTTGCAACACAACCCAGGGAGAGAGGAGAACGGTTAACGCAACTGTTGTCTTAACGTCCTCATCGCAAATCTAAAGGTTGCTAATTACTGGAGGCTGATGGGGGTAATTAGGTCCTGATGTTGTAAGAGGCATTACAGAGGACGCTTAAATCTTCAATATAGGCAAGAATAGACTGTTATTAGGCCTATATTCTTCACATTGTTTGTGCGATCATTGAGTGCGTTGTTTTGGCACGTTATCATTGTCACTCTTTCGATACAGGATACTCATTTCATCGCTTTCAATGCACGCGCATCGAAGACAACCGCCGAGTGAACAACAAACGATGTGGGAAAAAGAACTACAACCCAAAAGGTGTGCGGAGAGCATGTAACGAGCATCCGTGCCCTACCCAACCTCTGATCATCACGTGAGTACGGGTCTGCTGAGAAACCGAAAACTTATACTATTGCTAACAGAGTATAAGTCTTGATTCTCAAGACGACAAGGTAAAGGAGCAGCATAAGACCTTTCTTTTACAGACTCGCGTACGGCAGTTGCAATGATTAGATGTTGTTTTGATATGAGATATGTCTACGAGTAATGAACGCTTCTTTACAATCTTCTAAAGATAGCTCAGGAAGGTGAAAGGCGTTGGCTGTATATGTGTTTTGCTGTATAATGCTGTATTTATATCCAGGGCCTATACATTAAAACATGCATGCATGCATACATACTTATATACATAATCAAATTGAATATACATACATAAAGATAACACGAAACCAGTTTTGTTTTCTAATGCATTTGGTGCCCTGTGCAGGTACGAGTGGCAAGCTACTGACTGGAGTGAGTGCAGCGCCACCTGCGGGGTTAGTGCTTCCAGGAGACGACTTGTCGCCTGCTTCCAGGTAACCCACTCTTATTCACCTCCTCCCCATTAGTCGCGTGACAAATTTTGTGGACGCTGGTATTCAGCAGAGAAATAAAACAATTACTACAAAAAAGAAGAGGACATCACGATGTGGGTTTGTCTTACTCATTATTCTGTTCTTTCTTGAAGAGTTAACCCTTGTTTGAACGCATTTTCCCGGGGTGTATTTGTGACACTTTTCTCGTCAGCACTGCCATTTCCCTTGGGTTTGAAATTTGCTTATTCTCCCAAATGTTCGTGTTCTTTTTTTTTTCTTTTCTTTTTTTTTTCAATCAAGCTCCCAGTTACATGATGTTCACTCATATCGAGTAAGACAGACGCATTATCTTCTATCATAAGTTTATAATCTTCTCTCGAAATTGACCTGAAGACTTGTTACCCATTTATGTTCTATTGAATCCCCAGTTCATCGGTGAAGAAAAAGAATTCGCAGACCCTGCGAGCTGCACAGCACCCCGCCCACCCGAGACCGAACAGTGCGGGTTACCTAAATGTTCGTCCACGTGGAAAACAGGGGCATGGTCACCGGTATGTGCCCACGATCAATTTCTCGTTTGTTCATCTGTTACTTCTGTGACCGTGTGTTTGTATGCTAGTATGTTTTTGGATGCTAAGCAGGAAAGCTTACTTTAAAGCGACCACCGTGATTATGCCGAACTGATTTTATACGCGCTCAGAACATTTATGAATGTAATAACTCTTGTTAGGAAAAAAACACCTATCCCCCTAAGCCCACTTTTACTACCGTTATTCCTATAGTCATCTTCACAGATAAAAGTTTGATTTGTTCTCAAACCTATAGAATCATTTCCATGCAACATCACGTGTCTTCGTAGAAAAAGAATGCAACAAATTGATTTGAATTATGACCTGATGGGAAGACGATTATGAGAATAATGCTTCAAGATTTTAATCCATATCATGTTTCAGTGTCCGAGTGAAACGAAAGACTCCTTACACAGAAACTGCTTAAGAAGTATATTTAAAAAAAAAGCTCGAGAAGATACCATAAGTTTTTTTTTTTGTTTTTTGTTTTTTGCTTTTGATTTTTGCTTTCTTCACTATCAATGACAGAGATATTGTATCGCATGTTTTAAAAAAAAACTTAGACAACGAACAAAGAGTTAAGGGCAAACTTTTAATGATTATTTTCAATGCGATGTTTATGTTCGTGTTCTCGTTACTATGAGGACAGTAAAAATTAGCCTACCAAGTGGGTACACTCTAAATCCATGGAGTAAAATTTTGCTAAAGTAAACTCAAGAGTGCTCAATATTGAGCAAGATTGCACATTTATCAGCGGTAAATTCGCCTTTATTGAGCAAACTCGTTCTTTTTATCCCTTTTTACTCAATATTTACATACTTTCATTTTGCTCTTCTTCGTGAGTAAGGTTTGCTCCATTATCTTACTCAACTCGGAGTAAACTGCATTTTACACTCTCGCTGTTTACACTGTACCAGGCCAGCCCAGTCGCGATATTGCTAAGTTAGGTGAAAAAAGCACGGTAACACGCGGATGACTGGTCTTTTACACTTGCGCGCGCACGTGCATGATATGCATGGCGTGTAAAGCCAGCCAAACTAGCAACTACTTCGACGCGACATCGACAGCGCAGGGACGAAGCATTATGGCGGACAGCGAAGTTGCTTTTTTGCTGCATCAATGGGGTCTTGTTGACCACATCCCCAACTTTAGAAGTAAGTATAGATTAACAGTATATTTCTTTCTAACAATGTAGTTGCTTCAAGTTATTTGATTGTATTTTATGGTACCGTTCGTGGTTCGGAAGTGGTACCTACGACTACGTTGACCTTGCCCGCGCCGCACAGCAGCTGGTTTTGCACTTCAAGCGTATGTACTCGGCGGCCGGCCCTCGGGGCTGGCTCTTCAATGGCCGGCCGGCCGGCCCAGGTTCGACCTAGTCGATAGTCACTGACACAGGTCCAATACTCATACCGGCAATGCCAATGGAGATTTTTTTATATTTTTTTTTCATTATTACTTAATTACAATTAAGTCTGACAAAAGTAGATCTAACAAGTTAGATCTAAGTGATAAGTACATGTATGTAAAGTCTGTAAGTGCAAGAACTTTCTTACTCTTACTTTTTAGTATTTAATAATTTAGATAGGGCCTTTTTAGACTTGTTAGATCTACTTTTGTCAGACTACGCCTGTAGAGTAAGACAAGTTATAGACATCTTTATAGTCTATACTATACGCCTAGTGTAGATAATTACTGTCTACTGGTTTGTTTGAAGCCTTGAGGCTTGCCTTTGATTTGTATGAGGTCTGGATGCACAGATTACAACAAATATTTTGTAACAAAGTCAAAGAGGTGGAATAATGCAGGAGAGTCTACATCGTGTTACTAGTTAGTTCAAAGGCTTCAAACTGTGTCTGTTCTGTGGAATTTGCCATTTTGAAAATGTATCTAGATTTACCTCAAGGCACATTTCCAAACTGTCAAAAATCTGCCGAACAGACACAGTTTGAAACCTTCAACTAAATACATGTAATGATGTAGAAAAAGAATATAACTCTACAATAATATTGTACTGGTAAGTTACATCCCGTATATAGTCTAGCTGTCTGCTATCTTTTCCTTCAGACTCAGTAGACTATTGTGCAACTACGATGGTGAGAATTCAAGATCTAACAGGCAAATTAACAGACAAAAAAACAAAATATCTGCAAAAACATGTTTTGTTGATGTTGTTTCTTGTTTCTTTGCAGATTGAGCAGGATTACAACAAGCTATTTGATGGAAAGGGGGACCTTCTCTTCACAAAGTGGCCAGTAGTATCATCTTGCATTCTGGACTATGGGAACAGAATTTCTCCAGGGTGGAAGGTGAAATTTGGAGTACAAGAAAAACGTGATGAGGACTTCACCAGCAAGGTGTGTAATTATTGATAGGTACCGTAAACTGAGGGGACATTTGACAGGCGGGGGACTTTGGACAGTTCAGACGACTTCACTTACATTATTGTGCTGCTTGCAATATACAAGAGAAGTGCAGTAATTCAAATATTCACACATCCCCCTTTCATAACCTACAAAAATATTTGCAAAAAAAAAAAACAACAGCCAAAAAAAAAAAAAAATGTAAGTAAAACAATTCCTGTCCAAAGTCACCCAACTGTTCCGTCCCCCAGTTCACGGTATAACACATTACATTTGATTTTAAAATGATGTGATATACACTTAATCATCCCTCATTATGTAGATGTAATAGGATTTACAGAAGTGTTTTATTCCATTGCATTCTTCAAAATGGTGTATTCAGTAAAAACAGCACCAAGGGTCTTGTGCGCTCTTTCCAACATCTGGCACCGAGGCAAGTGCTGGAATCAAGCTACTTCCAACTACTGCTGTTCGTGGCTTCTGTTGTTGCTCATCACATTAACCCTTTTTTAAATCTTTGTTATAGCCCCAACCTAAAATTGGGCACCTTCCCCAAATATAAAGCACACCACCAATTCTTCCATAAAAGAGCAGTGTGCAATGTCTGCAAATCTGCATAATAATCCAAAGTCATCACAGGCCGATCCAGGATTCTTAAAAGGGGATGGAGGGGGAGGGGGCGGGCGAAAATTTTGCCGTATTTTCATGTGATTACTATAGAAAAAAAAATAGCATAAAAAGGGGAGGGGCTGTGGTTGATTTTTTTTTTGCGTGTGATGACTAAAAATGTGTAATCAGCCAAATAAGGGGTGGCAGCGGCTTATTCGCCCCCAATCCCCCACTGGTTATAAAATAAGCCTTGAATTTGAAGAGATATAAAGCTGATATGTGAATTGAAAATATGCCAGGATTGATTTGTGGTGTGAAGACATATGTAGCCTAAAATCTTTCATATTCTAATAAAGACTTTTTGTGTACTCCACTAACAGTAGAAAAGGCAAATCTGGGTTTTCTTATGCTGTCACATCTGTTCCCGGGCAAGAAGTCATCAAAAAGGGGGGAGAGCCTCTTCCAAGAGTCATTAGAGTGTTTCATCGACTGCCAAAAGGTATGTCAAATGTTTGTAGCAAAAGCAGTATTAGTGAAGAAAATTGAAAATTTTGTGTAAGTATAGGTCACATCTCCATACAGCAAGTCAAAACATGAACACTTTGATGCTTCATCAAAAAGGAATGTGTATTGAATACAAAGTTCCAGTAACTGTTATGTGCTACTAAAATGTTTACATCTGTTTGTCTGAAAGCTTATATGTCAAAGTTATATTTCAGGTATTACTGATGTCAAGTTTTATGTAATAGGGTCCTGGCATGTGAACTTTGAATCGCTTAAGATGGTAAGAAATGTAACCATTTGAATTTTACCCGTACCAGAACTCGCTGGCCCTATTATTAAACTATATATAGGATTACTTACAAGTCCAACAGGGGAAGGAAAATGCGTAGAGTATTAATCACAAAGATTTGGGTGATGTGTTGCAAACTTTTAACCTAAAGCAATATTGACTGAAATCAATCATTTCAAAATATCACCACGGGAAACTATTGATGGTAGTCGTTTCTTTCAGATCTTTATTTTTTGATCGAAACTATTTCTTTCCAGTATAGTGGAAGAAACAGCAAACTTCGTTTTTCAAACTTTGTGAACCATAAGATAAGATATACTTTTTTTTATATCTATTATTTGCAGGAAGCTAGGAACCAGTCTCGAGGCCTACCGAAAAGACCATGGGAGGAACCAGCCTTTCGTCCTGGCTGTAGGGAAAGATGTCTGCCAGCCAATTCAGTGCTTCGTCATTCTGGAGAGCCAGTGTTTGAGAGAAAGGGCCTCGTATCTGCTGTTGACCTCTGCTATAAGATATTTCAGATCTTTGATCTGGAGTATCCAGCAGGGGCTCGAGCCATGTGTGTGATCTTGGTCACTGTGGTTTACGGGGTGGAAGCAGGTGCCAGAGAAACAGGGGCAGTAAAGGCCTTCAGAGCCTACTACCATTTTAATAAGAAGTAGACAAAATTTTCAGCTGAAGACTGGTATTAACTTCATGGTTAGGGGCAGACACCTCAGTATGTTGTAAAAAAATAATAATAATCGTGTATTCGTGGATTCCATTTCAGGTTCTTATATAGTACGGCAGCATTATACCTCTGTAATTACATGTGAATGTTGTGTTGTTTTTTTTTTTTTTAAGTTGAGTTAGGACGAGCTGAATGCTATATCTAAGTGTAATATACTCTGGTGATGTATTTCCCCAAATGGCAAATTTACTTCAAATCTGAAACAGACAAAAATATATCTTTGAGGCCTTCTGCTGGAGGTGCTTATTCCACATTATAATTTTGATTAATTTTCAGTGTTAAGTCTCGTTTACACGGCATCACGGCACAGCATTTACAAGATATCTTGTCTGTGATTGGTCAGTGCGCTACTCTGCGCGCAGAGTGTTCAACACATTAACCAATCACGGCTTAGATATCGCGTTAATGCTGCGCCATGATACCGTGCCAGATACGGTATAAATGCGCCTTTATACTTGTTATGTCTGTGCCCATTGAAGACATGTTTCTGGTTCCTTTATGTGAAGAATTAGATATCATGTACGTGTACCAACTTATTGATTATTTTGTCCTTTGAGAGGGTCTACAGCTAGTTTACATTAACCGGTTAAGAAAAAATCATATCTTGAAGTGTCATCATTCAACTGCATGCCTTATTTTCCTATCATGTAAAATTTTACATGTGTACAAGCTCTGCATGCATAAAGACAGTCTATTTCAGTGTATAAAGTTGCAGTGTATAAAGGAACTTAGAAGTAACAACTCAATTTCATGTGTGTTCATATGGCCATATATTTTGCAAAGGGTGTTCTATAAGACCAAGGTTTACAATTTATGTGATATAGACTTTGCTGGAATATAAATGTAGAGCAACCAAAATATTGACCTTGCTATAATCTTGTTAGAATACTTCGTCGGTTGAGAATGATAAGGGCGTTAAGTTGCCACAAAACCCATAGTGTTCAAGACCACTTAACGCCCTTCTCATTCTCAACAGATGACTTGTGCCTTCACATGGGAAGGATATTGACCATATATTAGGAAAGAAACACTTGTACTTTGTGCGGGTATCCTTGTTTTGATTTTTGTGTTATAACACAAGAAATTATAACAAATGTTTAGATTGGACCAAAATCGAGAAATGAGTTGTAAATGTTGTTATTGAAGCTTTGAGAAAACCTAGAATCAGAGTGTCATTCCATTTGGTTCTACACTTTAATCCTACCAGAGACTGGAAAGGAAGTGATGTATAGCACAAGATGTTTTAGATAAATCACAGTTTATTTTAGTTTTACATGGAAAAGAAAAGTTGTGACAGGTTGATCGCAAGCTTTATTTTTTTTCTACCATGTAAAGTTCTGCATGCATGTTACATGCTCTGCATGTAAGCACAGTCTAAATCAATGTTCCAGAGAAAAATAAGTTGTAAGTAACAACTGAATTCCATGTTGTTGTTTTCCTTATTTCATGCAGTTTAAAGTATAACATACTACCAGCTTTTCGTGTATGTTTGTTATATATGTTTTATTTCTAAGAAGATGAATAGTTCAGCTCAAAAAAAATATTTGTTTACCTTCACAATAAAGGTAATAACGATATATTTTTTTGTCATGTGTTACTTATTTGGGTTTTATGTCGCAAACTATTTTTGGTCTGTAGCATGCACTTGCTAGCTTGCCTTGTCAACTTCAAATGTACCATGAGAATGTGCAAGTCACATTTCACGTGTTTCTTATGTCATGTATATCAAACTGTACTTTTAAAATGAATTGTACATTGCAAATACGTAAGCAGGCCGACCAAAATTGTTTTGCCACAAAAGTAAAAAACAATTTACACTTTCCTCGTGTTCTACAGAATGGTCAATTGGGAGTAAAATTGAACTTACACATAACCCCGATCAAAATGGACACATGGCCAAAGATGGTTAAAAATCAGAATAGTCATCTGGGATTAAAATCAAATTTACACATTACCCCGATCAAAATGGACACATGGTCAAAAATGAGTAAAAATAAAATTACTCAATAATAAAGCAAAACAAATTTTACTCTTCACTGGGTAAAAGAGGAGCTCAAATATGACCAAACTTTTACTCAACTAAGAGTGGTTAAAACTTTACTCAATTCTGACCATGTGGCCGTTTTACTCAATTTTTAGTGAAATTTTTCTTAGAGTGTAACTTGCATTATTCTGTGTGCATTTACCTGTACAAACGATAGTGTTCCGTAACATGTGGACCGGGAGTCAAACAACGGAACGTCACGTGTATCGTGCCCGAAGGCGCCCTCGAAGTGGACTACGAATGTACGGAGTTGCAGCCACCCAGTACAAAGTCGTGTCAGAAGGATGCATGTCCCGGTAAGAAGACATGAGTTACAAACGAAAGGATAGGCCCTCCTTCCCTACCCCTTGATATGTGACGTATCTTGGGGGGGGGGGGGGGGGTCGGTTTTGTGCTTTGTGTGTGTTCCTGTGTCTGATGAGTTTAACAGTGTATGTGTGGAGGGTGATTCGTAGGGCTGTATATACAATGTATTTCAGAGTGTGGGATGGACGGGTGGGAAGGGATAAGGGCTACCATTGCTGTTTATGTGTATATGTGGTCAGTTGTTTTTTTCAGTTTCGATTGTTTTTCGGTCTTTTTTTATTTTTCAAAATTACCTGTTTAACTTGCAGCTCGTCAGTTGTACTCAAGACTTAACTACCCTCTACCTTTATATAAATTGATATATGAAACCCCGTTACAAATGCACACGCTAAATTTTAGATGTACAAAAATGTGGTTTGACTAATACTTACACAAACAAACTCCGTTTTGTCTCTCGCTGTCCTCTTGCAGTAAACGAGTGCGTACCACAGGACAGTGTACTATGCGAAGAGTCAAGTTTTGAGACGTTCTGCAATTTCCCCGGGTACAGCAAAGTGTGTTGTAGGACGTGCGACGACAAAAGGAAAAGGCGCTGAATGTTGGAAGTATGCGAGACGTGTCATGTTCATGGACCAGTCACCCGTCTTCCTTTGACCTGTACGAGGAAAATGAACAAGCTCATTGCACCGTGAAATGGTCTCTAAGTGGCTTTACTGGCATTTATACGAAAACCAAGGCTGTAAAATAATGTGTTATTATACTTACCTAAAATGTGCTATTCGATCTGATAGTTCTGTGCAGTGAAAGGAATGGAGTCATTTCAAATTTCCTGTGTGGTTGTATGATTATGGTCAGATAATGGAAATTTGCCACGAAGAGGAGAATGTGGTTGTCATAGAATTCGTACATTACGAGATGACAAAAATAAATAAAGGATTTGAAGAAAGCAAGCGACACGATGATTTGAATGATGTTAGGCATCAATTTACATTCATTCTCATTGTAATCTAAACCTGGAATATCAACTGTACTCAGGGTCAGCTGTAGGTGAAAAAAGACACTTCAATAGGAATGTACATAGCAATTCCTCTTTTTGTATAGCTCAAAGTTATTATATAAATTTGAAAGTTTAATATCAACACGATTAGATTTTGTCTATTTCAGTTCTCAGAAATCTTTTAATGATTGAACGAATCTTTAATGGCGGAAGAAATTCTTCATGAAAGAGGCGTGGCCTGTGATACTAAATATTGGATACGGAACCAAGAAATTTTTTGTCCCCTGTGAAACTAAAATATACAGTAGAATTTTGTCACTGGAAAGCAAATCTAAACGCCGGTAATAGCAACCGTTCTGATCCCCTTCAAATGCTGCAACAGTGAAGAACTGTATAATTGCTGGCGTGTCAGAGACTATAATGTCGTAAATATGTTTATGAATGGTTAGATTACACTTACAGCAAAGCTAAATGTCATGTTCTCTCAGGATTGTTTACAAGTTCACAATATTACTCCCCCCCCCCCCCCCCCCAATATGGTGGGCACTGTACGTAGACATAGTGTAAGCACAACTGAGAGTCCCGTATCGGGAACGGATTACTCTGTATACGATGAAATTACCTTATCCTATACACTTGAAAATTTATTACATTTTTATCAACATTCATCGTGTTGCGGCCATACATTTTTTTTTATTGTAAATACCGTAGTTGGTGGTCGTATATTATCCTACAATGGACCAATTCCTCAGGTTAAATCATGTGCACACACGAGCATTATCGAGATGATCACAATTGTTATTTATTTATTTTTATTTTATACTGATCTTTTTTTTTACTGTAATTTCATACCGTATTTACTTCATCTATTTTAACGAGATTTTGTTATACATGTAATAAGAAAATCTCATCGTCCCGACTATCCCGTTATTACGTGGTTCACTTTTTTTTTAATATTTTGTTTGGAAGAAAGAGCTTTATTGCACAGATTTCGAAATTTTACAGTGTTTGATCTTAATCCAAGCTATTACCATTTCCTGTTCCCATTGAACCTCTGTTCTTTATACAATCTGTTAAGTGTTTTTAAATATCAGGAATGTGAATTGTGGGGGACTCGCCAAATTGTTCGAGCAAAACACCAATACATGTGTACAAGGTGTATCAGATACGCTGTATAAAATCCAATGACTAGGATGATGGTATGTGAAATTGGCTTTAATCGAAAGTGTCAAGTGTTTTGACGAGATGCAAGCATTTGGTAAAACCGATAAGAATATCGATCTACAAGGAGAAGTTAATTAAGTTGTTTATCCTGAGTAAGTTAAGAAACTACAGTGTAAGTGAAATATTGTCATGAAATGGTAGTTTGATGTTAAATGCGATTAAACACCTTAGTAAAACATTTTGATAAACATGTGTTTACAAAAATATTGTTCTTCTAGCGAAAGCATCTGCGTATCTCACACTGAATTTAAATAAGGAGAGGATACACATGCCTATACGACTCTCCCAGTTAACAAATCACACACTCTGACATTCACAACAGCAGAAACAAACGTTTCACTACTAACTAGCAACATACTTAGTACACAACGCACACACACACGCGTATCTCTGACACATTTCTACTTTTTCTGCAGCAATTTTGTTCATACCAACAGCCCCGTTTGCTGCTTAGTAGTGATACAACTATAAACTTCACAGTTGGTTAGATGGTAGCACATGTGACGCACAATCTTCACGTGCCATACGTGACATTCCTAGCCAAACTTGTAATTGTCAATGAGACCAATTCATCGACATGAAAAAAAGCTTGAGTACATCAGAATTATTAAAGTAGAAGGCAGTACTATTTGCTTTTGTCAGCAGAAGACATATACATGATGATCCATCCTAATCTTTTTCTCTCCCTATTTTTTTTCTCTCAATTACTGTTTGACTATCACATGCACACACAAACACACACACGCACACAGCACAGTGTGATACTAGGACACAGAAATGAAAAAAAAAAAAGAATACACAGACACAACTGATATATATCATACACTTTACCAAGAGTTCATGTTTATTTTCATCACTCTATTCATATTTGGATATAAAGTCACAGTGAATCAGGTGCTCTCCCTGCGCCAATCCACAGAAGATGTACATGAGCACAGTTATAAAATATCTGCATGTATTCCGAGTCACCAGAAAAACACCCTAAATTTCATCGTTTCTTATTCACTTGTGAGGACGAAGTTATGCACCTGGACGCTGCTAATGCTTCATGGATTTGATTGAACCATACTGTTCGTGATAACTGACTCAATGTTTTGTGGAATTTGAAGACAAAATTTGGACAGAATGTCAGCCAACCGGAGAGTACATGAGCACGATGTGCCGAAAACACGTTCGCGGAGCACCCGGGGGCTTGACCAGTCGTCAGGGGTGAAGGAAGGTACCACTGGTCAGCCGACCGAGACATCGCCTATTGAACAGTGTGATAGACTTGACGCAGCAATTGTGGCTGGGATAAAGGAGGCGCTTTGTTCCCCAGACGTGATCAAAGAGCTGGTGGCTGCTGTGAAGAAAACTTTGGTGGAACAGATAAGCCAAGATGTCTACGAAGCTGTGAAGCTGGATATACAGACGCACCAGGAGACGACAGAGTCGCTGAAAGCACAGATCGAGAAACTCAAGAATGATCTTGACAAAGTGAACGACACTCTACGCGATCATGAACAGTACAGTCGTAGAAACTCACTACGATTTAGTGGTGTGAAGGAAATGCATGGGGAGAACACCGACAAAGTTATCACCGACATTGTCAAAGACCATTTCGGCATCGAACTGAAAGCACAAGACATCGATAGAAGCCATAGGATAACACCCAGGCAGAACGAGCAACACGCCAACGCGACATCATCATCGAGGCGAAAATCTGAGAAGGTCATCCTGGTCAAATTTGCGACGCACAACATCAAGCAACAAATCTACCAGGCGCGATCAAAACTGAAGGGGTCGACGATTTTCGTCAACGAAGACCTGACAGCACCTCGCGCTCAGCTTCTCTACTTGACAAGGACGAATCCTTCGGTCGTGTGGACATGGACGCAAGATGGTAGAATATACGCAGAGACTCCAACCCAAAGCACCTTCTGATCTGGAGATTCTCCCGCCTGAAACCCCTAGCAAACGGGAGACTCCAACTTGATGTGTGCGAAGCGCGAAGTTCCTAGGGTTCTAGATGCTCTCTTGTGCTATCTAAGGCTTATTTTTTCAACATACGATAGAAATAAGTAAGAAATCCCTTCCAACGGGAGACAAAGAGCCAGGGCGGGAGAAATTAGATCTCAAACGGGAGAACGGGAGATTTTGCAAAAATGGGCTTTCGGCGGGAGATCTCCCGTCGAAAACGGGAGAGTTGGAGTCTCTGTATACGCATTGACAGGAGACCAAAACCGGAGACGAAAGGTGGTGATACAGAACCAACGGGACCTCGATAGACTGAACTGAGCACGATAAATAGTAAGGTACCACCACTAATTGACACTAGAATTACAATTACAATATGTCTATCCGCTTTCCATGTATTACGTGTAAAAGACCAGTTCGTGTTAATCAAAACGCTCTACTTTGTGTTTCATGTAATAATTGGTGTCATTTTAAGTGCAGTAAAGTAAGCCCAAGTATTTTTAACTCTACAGATGACTGGGTATGTGATTACTGTTTATTACTTGAGCTACCGTTTGCATCTGATACATATGATGACCAAACATCTGATTTGGAAACTCAAAGAAATGAATTTCTGTGTTCACCAGAAATCAGTATTACGTTAAAACAAAAACTGGAATTTGATTTGGATAGAGATGTATGTGAACTTTCAATCCTTAAAGGTTTTAAGTTCTCACACTTGAATTGTTTGTCTTTATGGAAAAATATTGAAGAGATACGTATTTTGTGCAAGAAAGCTGAATTTGACATTTTCACTCTCAGTGAAACCCATTTGAATGATTATATTGATGATTCAGAATTAAATATAGATGGGTACAATTTGATAAGAAAAGACAGAGGTAGTAAAGGTGGAGGTGTGGCAGCTTATGTAAAAGAGGGAATGAATTATAGAGTGAGAACTGATTTTGAGTTTGATCTGGAGTTGATTGTTATAGAAGTAAATGCACAAATGGTGAAGCCATTTTTTGTTATAGTATGGTATAGGCCACCCAATGCAAGACTAGATGTATTTCAAGAATTTGAGAGATTTCTTGGTGAAGTAGATGATATGGGCATTGATTTTGTTATTCTTGGTGATTTGAACTGTGATATGTCACAACACTGTATATCGTGGCAAACAAAACACCTGCGTGAGTTGTTGACCTCTTTCAATCTCCAACAGATAGTCAATTCTCCCACAAGGGAAACTATCTGTACATCGTCTATAATTGATCTTATCATAACTAACAGGGCCGAAAAAATTAATTATACAAATGTTATACCGATATCTCTGAGTGACCACTACCTTGTATATTGCACTTGGGGTACAAAAATCAAGAACCATAAACAAAATGTACATAGATATAAGGTGTCCCGAACTGCTGGCAATATTGAAGAATATACTGAAGCGATTTCTCAGGTACAATGGGACCATGTGGAAACATACCATAATGTTATTGAGGTATATGATGAATTTGAAAGAAAGTTATTAAGTGTGATGAATGCATTTGTACCGCTTAAAAAGAAAAGAGTAAAGAAAAAAGAATCTCCTTGGATAACAGAAGAAATTTTATATCTAATGCGTCAAAGAGATAAACAAAAACTCATTTCTAAATCATCTAAAACTCAAAGTGAGTGGGAGTTATACAAGAAGCTTAGAAATGAGGTTACTATGAAATGTCGTCAGGCGAAGAAAGAATATATAAGTAATGTTATTTATTCCAGCAATGGTAACTCAAATGATGTTTGGAAATCTTTAAACTTTATTACTCCTGCAAAGAATACTTTCAAACAAATAGAATACATTGTGAAAAATAACACACAGGTCAAGTGTAAAACTGATATGTCAAATTGTTTTAATGCATATTTCACAAAAATAGGAGATGCGATTTGCAAGAGTCATGATCAAAGAACAGAGGAAGAGATTGCAAAATATGTACCGAAAAGGAGTTCCATGTTCTCATTTGAAGATATAACTGAAGAAGACATTGTGAAAGTGGTTGAAAGTATGCCAATAAAAAATTCATATGGAATGGACACTATACCAATAACATTGATAAAGCCTGTTATACGTATAATTGCAAAACCACTGCGGTATATATTAAATCTTTCTTTGAATTGTGGTTGTATTCCAGAACAATGGAAGGTGTCAAAAGTTACACCAGTGTATAAAAGTGGTAGTCGAAGTGAGATGGGTAATTACAGACCGATATCTGTTTTGTCTGTTATTACAAAAGTAATCGAAAAGCTCATCTTTAATCAGTTGTATGATTATTTGCATAGAAATGATATTATTAACCCAAATCAATCAGGCTTCAGACCTGCCCATTCCACAATGACTGCTTTACTTTGTGTCACAGAAGAAATGCTTCGTAGCTTAGATAAGGGTGAAATGGTTGGAATGGTCTCCATTGACCTCAAAAAGGCATTCGACACAGTCAATCATGCGACACTTCTTCATAAGTTATCTCTCCTTGGATTGAATAGTAATGCATGTAAATGGTTTGGTAATTATCTCCGTGATCGTGTTCAATATACTACTATTGATGGCTCCATATCCGAGCCTATGTATGTAACATGTGGAATCCCACAGGGCTCTACGTTAGGGCCCTTGTTATTCAATGTATACATCAACGATTTGCCTGATTGCATTAAGGAATGTAAGGTCCATTTATACGCTGACGATACATGTCTTTACTTACCTGGCAAAGATCTCGGTCAAATACAAAGAGGTCTCAATAAAGACTTGACGTGCTTGTCACGATGGTTGGAAGTAAACTCACTTGCTTTGAATGTGAAAAAGTGTGAAGCGATGTTAATAGGTTCCAGAAAGAGGATTGGGAACAAAGTATTGAGAGTCAGCATTGACGAATGTGAGGTTCCCTCTGTTACTTGTTGTAAATACTTAGGAGTTTATCTTGACCAACATCTTGATTGGAGCCAACAGGTGGATAAGGTGATAAAAAGCACAGTGAAAAGTCTTTATTTATTGAAAAGAATAAGATTTTGTATAACTGAAAAAACTGCTCTTGTATTCTACAAGTCCATTATTCAGAGCAAATTCGATTATTGCAGCGTTGTATGGGGTAATTTGCGAAAAACGGATTCTGAAAAATTGCAAATCATTCAAAATAGAGCTTTAAAAACTGTCCTTTTGGTTGAACCAAGATATTCGACCTCAGCAATCTACAATCGTTTGTCATTAGATACTTTGGAAAAACGAAGGTATAAACAATTACTACATGTTATGTATAAAATTTCTAATGGAATGCTTCCAGAGTATGTATTGCAATATTTTGAAGAATATGTAACAAATTATTTTCTGAGAAACAGTATGAAAAAATTTGTATTGTATAAGGTAAAAACAGAAGTTGGAAAAAGAACTCTTTCCTTTAGAGGAGTCCAGAGTTGGAATCAGTTAGCCTATGACTTGAAAAGTAAGCTCTCTCTCACCAGTTTCAAACGAGCTCTTGATATATCTATGCTGTAGCCTAAGCAACTGCCCAGGATTTTTTTTTTCTCTCTTTCTCTATTTGATATTGTTAACATAACATGTTACCGTAGGTATTTGTTCCGTTTTCCTTTTTTTTTCTTTTTTTTGTATAGTACATTTTTTAATTTATCGTTGTTTTTGTTGTTACCTGACACTTGTTCCTTTCTTTATCATTGTATATGCAGTTTGTATGTATTTCTGCTATTTTTATGTTGTTCACGGATTTGCAGAAGAACAGCTTTGCTGAAGCAAATTGCCGTGATTAAATAAAATAAACTGAAACTGAAAAATAAACTGAAACTGAACCCTTCCTTCCACCCTTGCACCTATCATCTGAACCTGGCATTACCTCTGCCAATGTTCATGTGCTGGTCCATAATAACCATCACTTCAACTTGGCATTTTCACATTCTACTAACGGTAACTAATAAACAAAGCCACTCTGTGTAGCCCCATTGTGTTCTCAAACATAGCCATTGTCAGATGGCAACTCCGTTTTAGACCTTTGTAAGCCTTCTACATCAAGCAGAACACAGCTTATGGAAAGTTTGAAATGCAAATAAAAACATCTTCTGAGGCAGGTCCACAAAAAAAAAAAGAGGGGAAAGAAACAAAAACAGCACAAACTGCCACACACACACAAAAAAAGATCATGCACAGAGATTCTACTCCCATCCAGACATAAATGATAATCTATCAGCAATGTGATCGACTCTTTTCATCTTAAACCTTGGAAGCAGTATCAAATCCTCTGTATCTTTACGGCTTGGGGAGACTCACCAGCATCTGGTAGCAAACGAAGGAAAACAAATGGCAGAGGGCACATTGCGCCCATCTACACTCCAGAATGAGAAATTCCTATGAAAAGACGCTATGGGTAACTACAAGAACAAAAATGTATAATCCTATCGACACACTCTTTCAGTCAAACGATACACTTTGAAATGAGAAGAATTTCAAAAATCATTCTAGCATTTTCCTGAAAAGCAAAACTCTCTCTCAATAACACTTGGAATTATTCTTCCCTGAAAATGACGCAAGAGCAAAGATGCCACAATGAGAGAGAGAGAAAAAAAATGGATGACGCTGATGCCATTGTCCATGCTTTGGAAGCTGGAACTGACTGAATCCGCCACTTGCATGTCACACATCGGCTTCTCTCTTCCGTCAAAGCCCAACTGAGTGGAGCTCTCCTTCGGGGATAATGGTTGCAGACTCGCCAAAGAAATGTCCAACAAACTACCTCTACACAATGTCCTTCAGACGGGCCGTTCGTCGCAGAAGGTTGGCAGTGGTGATTCACAAACAAGGGAGGAGACTGGAACCAGGGGGATAAAGGGGCTGAAGGGGAGGGGAAGGGAAGGGAAGGGGTGGTGCCTAGCTGCGATCACACTCGAAGCTGCGTGGCCAGCTGCATGAGCACCTTGAGTCCCGGCATGAAGGCACTGATCTCGGAGAAGTTGCCGCTGGTGACGAGGCGGGTGTGGATGGTCAGGCCGTGCTGGTAGTTGTAGGCCGAGATGGCCTGGGCGATTTCATGCAGACCCTGAAGTATCATGGCAGACACCTGGTCCAGCGCAAACACAGAAAAGATGAAATCAATGATAGCTCAGTGACATTCTGACAGCCTACACAATGCCATCTGCTGGCCATGAGAATGTCTACTAATTCACTCAAGGGGTGAATTTTTTGGTGTGTCTGCACAGAATGTTTACAGGCATTGTACAAGTATATGTGAGAAAATGGTGGAAATACTATTTTTTTTTTTTTGGTATCAACAACCATGCAAATAGACACTTGGATCTGGTGTAGTTTGTGTCAGCATGTCTTATACACTTGTATTGGCATGCCATACCCATATCATATATTCCAGAATCTTTTCAAAAGATCTCATCCCTTGTGCTCAAGGTAAGATTAATGCTCACGAGAAGCTTAACTGGTGAGAAGAACTAGTACTCCCCCTCCTTGTTACAGGAGTTTTTGTAATAATGACATCTGAATGTCAGACAGATCAATAGTGTTCACAGATATGCTCCTCATCTGTCCTGCAATATCAGCCCTATGATCCCCACCCCCCAAACAAAAATTGTCTTTCAAAGAAAGACATTGGAAAAAATCGACTCCCTACAAGGTGACTGGGTGTGTACATTATACCGAAAAAGTGTATTTTTTCGCATGGGGAACTTTTTGCATGACCAGAAACTAGCACAAAAATAAAAGTATGTGAATATTTTTGTTTGTTATAAATACTATGCAATGTCTTGATCACGTAGAATTAAAAACACACAAAAATTCATATTACTCAGCAATGCGCGAAAAATTACTCAAACAAAAATATCTTCTTTTACAGTACACTAAGTTCATTGCACAAAATATATATTTTTTTAAAGATCACATTTGTTTGATATATGTCTCCATGACTCACCTTCCCTTCCCTCAGTTTATCATACAGAACTTCCATCTTTTTGTGAACATCATCCAGTTTCCTCTTCATTTGCTGTAAAAGAATCAAATAAACACGTTGACATAAAATGATTTTACAACAACCAAACTAAAGTCCAATGTGTTGGAAATCAACAGGGGAAAACATAGAGAGTATAGATGCTAGATTCTTCAAATGCCATGCTTTGATTATTGTTCCTGTTAAAGGAGAAGACTTGCATGCAATACTCCATTGCCCAATACAACAGGGCAAATATTCCTTTCCTAAACTGAAGAATCCATCAGTTTACGAAAACAAACTAGAACGTTCCACTAGTTGAAGGTAAGAGGGGTAGTGGTAGCAAAATTTCAAGTAGACTGTATTTCCCAAGATTTCACAGAAGGATACCGTGGATGAATTTATTGCTGTTCATCACTTCATGAAGTTGCAGCCCAACAAACGCTAAATCAAAATCTAAATTTTGATGGGGGTGGGGGGGGGGGGGGTCTGTAGAAGGGAAAGAATTGAATCTCATTTTTGACATGCCATTATTGAATGGTTTGAGTCTTTGACTGAATCACTGAAACAGGGAGCTCTTGATATTCAACAGGCATGGAGAACATGATATGATGTAGTGCCAAACTTAAAAAGACATCAAGAAGAAAGCCAGTGACTTCTTCACATATTATCCTTCTGGAAAACTGAAGTTTATCGAGAAAACACACCCTCTGAATAAACTCTAAATGATAACATGGTCTATAAATCTAATCAGGGTAGCTTCTTCAGTGCTAGCACTGTTCATCCAGACAGCCCTGCCTATATCATTATCCCAGCATTGCCAGATACTCAAATTTCTCAACTTGGGTTGAGAGGGACATTGTGGAAAGAAACATCTCGTCCATGAACTTCAGCACTTAACAGGACTCGAATTCAGGCCCTCCATTTCAAAGTAGCAAGAGTCTTATCCACTATACCACACTGCCCCCATGATGAATTACCAATTCAAACATGTACACATATCTGGATATCACACAATCAAGGAGGGGCAGCCGCACGGGTGTGAGAGTACTTGAAGAAAATAAAAATCTGACAAAAAAAAATCTGACAAAAAAAAAAATCTGAAATGCATTAATCTGGGAACATTTCAATGCATTTGAATTGCCAAAAAGTCTGAAAAGTGGGTTGTGGGCAGAGTAATAAAATCTGAAATCAGATTAAACTCTGAACTCTCAAATTCCAAGAGGGGGCGTGACTCACCGCATTGACAGAGGGCGAGGCGCTGCACCTCTGTGCCAGGGAGTTGAAGGTGTCACAAAGGACCTGGGGGGTGTTTCACAAAGCCGTTCTTAAAGTTAAGAAGGACTTAAGTGCGACTGGTGATCAGTTCTTGCGTGCTATACTTATCAGAATCTCAATAATTCAGCGATTTTGGGTCGCGAATTTTGCGACCCAAAGTCGCGAATTTCGTGACCACAGGACGCGAATTTTGCGTCCCCGGTAGCCAAATTCGTGTCCCCGGTCGCAAAGTTTGTGTCCCGGGTCACGAACTTGGCGTCCCAAATGGCGAATTTCGCGACCTGGTCGAAAAATCACGGCACACAATCATGACCTGTCGTCGAGCGTACTTCAGGGCCACCATATGATTGCGACGGTCACTCCTAGGCCAGAGAGATGGTTTGTCGGGTCATCACGGGACAGATATGCTTTTAGAGTATTACTGCAAGATATTAGGTGGCCAAACGAGCTCCATTGAAACATACTGCATCATTAATAAATCAAAACATGTATTTTGTTTTAGAGGAAGGCATACTAATCAACGACACCGCGTTATGTAATGACGTCTTTATGTATATCGCCAACATAGAGCGCCGTTCACCCAATTTGGTACTGCATTGTGGTCGGCCCAATGTCGGCCCGAGAATACCAAAGAAGGTCCCAAAATTGGGATCGGTCTAATGACCCGTATTAACCTTCTCCTTGAAGACATAAATGATTGCGTTTAATCAAGTTTGGTGTGCACATGACAATGGGCCCAAGATCGACTCTGCGGGAAAATGAAATTACTGGAGTAATAAAGGACAAAAGTCCACAAATGGACAAACGAATAAGCAAGCATATAACTGAGAGAAAACTCACCTTTAAGATGAGATATTTATATTGATTTTGTTCCTACACCTTTTCCTTCTTCTTGTTTCTGTTGTGTATCCTTGAGTACAATCATCATGAAAGAAAATATACACGCAAAGTGTTCCTCTCACAAACCCACCATTAATGAAGGAGAGCTGGATTTCTTTTTCATAGTCTGCACACCTTGTGCTATGGCAAACCAGTCCGTAGACAGCCTTGCCAATACGTGCCGTAGTTTCGCTCGTGTCCAGCGCGGGACACAAATCAAAGATGATGGCACCGAGGATTACTTCGACCATTCCGTCTTCTTCACTAGGATCAGCTTTGGACCGGCAGGTATCATGAAGTTAATTTTCATATAAAAAAGTTGGCGTCATTGCACATTATTGTAGGCCCTACTAAGGGTCAGATTGAAGATAATCTATTGAGTGCGTTCCCTGGGTTGTCATGACAACGCTTTCTTGCCTGAATGGCGGCATTGGTAATTAGCCTTCTGCAGTCAAAAAGAAAAGGTTTATTGGCTTATATTTACGGGGTAGGTATACATCTCTCCATGCATCACTAACTATTTGTATCTCGTGCAAAGAAACAAATCGCGCATGATCGTTTATGAGGTTTAAAACTTGACGCTTTGGTCACAGCGATAGCTATAACAATGGCTATAATCATGAGTAGGCCTACGGAGGAAGTTAAATTTTTAGGCAGCTGTAGTGGGGTGAACATCACTTTTCGGGAGATTTCTAATGGTTACAATGAATCATTTGATTTTTCTTTAATGTTGATTTTTTTTTTCTAATGTTAAAATTTGATGCTACCAATACTGGGCACACTTTTAACATCCTTGCGTTTGAATGACAATAAGGTTTAACATGACACGTTACAGAAACCGGCATTCCGTCAAAAATTTGCATAGGTGGCCAGTGAAGACTGCATGACTTCGAAAGGTTCTAGTGAGTGCCGATGAACGCCTCCAAGACTTTCGCCAAAGCAAGGAGGTTTAAGAGATGGAGTTCCAACTGGCTGTAATTATTTAAACAGTTGTCAGTTTTCTAACAACGTGCAAAGTAATTCTACGGTGCATTAACTGTGCCTTTGATAATCGGGGTTCGGTGCCGCCGTCTTGCGTCTATGAGCAATCTGAAGATTCATTTTGAACGTTAACATAAGATGTTGGCTATTTTTGCTTGTTTGTTTATTAAATGAAATGGAATCTCACTTATGAATGCAGTCACCCCCAGCCCACCCCTCAAGAAGGAAAAAGAAAAAAGTGAACAGGCTCGAGCTTTGCCTTCAAAGTGAACATGTTCGAGCTTTGCCTTCAAAGTGAGTAGGGTCGAGTTGGAGGAAGAACTGATCAGTAGCCGACACGATATGAGTCTGTTCAAAATATTGCTGGGTCTGTGTTCGAGTGACGCCAGGCATTAGCATTCTTATGATTTTTCATTGAATTATGGTTACAACAATTGTATATATTTATAAATGAAAAGGCGAAGTCATGTCCGTCATTGCTAAAGGGCCATGCTTTGAAATACATTGATTTTTCTTCTCGGAACACTTTCCTGGGTCATCACTCTGTCATCCACCCCAACTCATCGGGCTCCTGCAGGTTACGTTGGTACCATGTGTGACGTCACCTACAGCTGCTCACTAGTGAAGGAGGATGGGCTACAGATGTCTTTCGTTCTAGCCCACGAGGCGGGCCACGTGTAAGTTGCCCGCCTTGAGTTCCGGACACTTTTTTATGAAAAAGATTACCATTATATGCCAGTTTAACAGAGATCACACTCCACATTTGAAGTACAAAAATTTAACTTTGATAGGTTGAGTGATATCAAACAAATATAACGGTGAAAGTTTATTGAAATATTTTTTTTCTAATAAAATGAGAACGATTTTCACAAACAACATTCATAGTCAAACGTTCTATTTGATATGGGAAGAAAATAATGTCCGCTAAAATGTTCATCACGCTATATGCCTTGACAAAGCAAATTATTTTCTTCAAATCAGTATTTTCTTACAAGTTTTCACCCCCCCCCCCCCAAAAAAAAAAAAAAAAAGGTTCAATTGATCTTCGTCACTCACATCTCTCTTTTGGTTACATAAAAATGGCTGTTTTCCATTCGCAAATGTCCATTTGATTGCAACGTTATGCAGAGAATGTGAAACAAAGCATAATTCTAATTTTCTAATACTGCACCAAGACACAAATTCGGCAGACGAAATGATGAGGTTAATGGTTGTATATAATGATACTAAACAGATAATCATTGGGTGACGTTACGATCCAGGTTAGGTATGGAGCACGACGGTGACGGTAACACGTGTTTCGATGACGCCCACGGAATGCCCATCATGGCCACAGTGGTACAGTCCACGCCCAGGGATCACTACTGGTCGGAGTGTAGCCGAAACGAACTCCACGCGACACTAGGGTGAGCTTTTCCCCTTTCTTCGTCATTTTCAGAAAAATATAAAACTTCATCGTCAAGCCTTGACTTTATAGCTTAAAAATTGAATCAGTATTCAGTAGTAAAACAATACGACAAAAATTTGAGAAAGAAACAGCAAAATACAATAATGGATTGACAGGAATGAAGGTCAAATATCAAAGTTAAAGGTCATTGCACTTCTGCTTGAAATATAATTTCAAGCCAAACCTGCAACTAAGAAAACGCAGTGTTGATATGATTCAATGAGAAGGATGTGATTAGATAGATAAGTATTTTAGATAAAAAAAAAACAAGGGTAAAAGATTAACAGTGATCAAGGTCTATGGTTGCTGTGAAAGTCATTTCTAGCTTGGATTTCCAACATGAAAGTCTGTACTGGGAAAAACTGATATCAACATATTGTGTTGAAAATTACAGGATCTCACGAGCAATACGTTGAGTGATACTTCGGCTCGATAGATATCAATCATTATAGGCTCTTTGTCGTTATGTCAGCAACTGCAAACAAATCAGAATTAAAGTATGTTATACATTGGGACCGAAGAAAGAACGTACAATGACGTACGTGCTCTAACTTAATGCTTCATAAAATCACATTTCTTTTCCGCATAAGTGTAGTTGGTGCTAAAATTGGAAACAACATCAGTTACATCAGGTCGTACCAGTCAATAGACAGTCATTTTTTCACTCTACAGTAAAAGAAAACAACAATATCATCGTTGCAGATGGCATATTATAATCTATGATTTTACAGGCATTAATGTTATCTGATACAATGCATACCTTTCTTAGATTTGCTAGAAAAGAAATTTTTCATAGACTGCCCACGTTGCCCACATTGCCACAATCTATATATTGATTCATTTACTTATCTATCTAGTTATTTGTGTATTCATTAATTTACTTAATCGTTTATTCTTACATTGTTCATATACTTTTCCATTCATTTAACCATCTATATTGACTGTGATATCAGAGACATGACCTGCCTTTGGGACGAGCCCACTGGCGGAACGCGAGCGACTAGCATCGAGCGACCTGGACAAATTTACACCATGGACGAGCAGTGCCGGTTCCAGTTCAGAGAGGGTTACCGGAAATGCCATGTAAGTCCTGTGTTTCTGTTGCCGATATCTTCAGGTACCGTCCTCCTCTCCTTGCGTTCATTTACATAATTATGTGTAAGTCAGTAAGTAAGTAAGTAAATGAATAAATAAATAAGTAAATCAATAAATCAATCAATAAATAAATAAATGTGTTTGTGTATTAATTTCTATGAACAATTTGATGAACATTATTTAATCATTAATCAATTTATTGATATATTTATTTATAGATTTATTAATTCATTCATTCATTTATCTATTCATTTATTTACAGATTTATTTATTTTGTTTATTTATTTATTTATTCATTTATTCATTTATTCATTTATTCATTTATGCATGCATGCATGCATGTATGCTTATATGCATAATCATGTCTGGCTTGCAATTTTGTTCGCTTGTTACAATTTGATGAATTAATTCTACAATTTAAGTGTCCAGTCAAAGATGGAAGAGTGGCATAGGCCTATTAAAATGTTCTTACTCCATTCTCCATGAAACCTTCCTCTTGTTGGGAATTCTTCCTCTCCACAACCATGATATCGATTAAAATTCCATGCTTCTCATCTTCTTTTTTTTTTTTTAACCTGAGACCAACTTTGGCTCTTGTAAATATTTTCGGGGCCCAGTTTTGATCGGATATAGATATTTTTAATGTCATTTTTGGCTGATATCTGAGAGAGCTTCGCTGCCCACCGGTTGAGAATAAAATTAATCTTTCACTTTTGTACCTTCGTCCCAACAGCACACCGACGTGGATTACTGCGTGGAACTCTACTGCACTGGGCCGGACCTTGACGGCGGGTGTCTCAACAAAGGGCCGCCGATGGATGGCTCATCTTGCGGGCCACAAAGGATTAGTATCGGTGGACACTTTCGGTATTTAAAACAGATTCTAGGGGGTGTTTCACAAAGTCGATCTCAAAACTTAAAATTAAGGTAAATGTCTATATGCTGTCTGTGTCTTCAATGGTACTCTAACTTCCAAATGAAAATTTAAATTTTGGAGACTTTTTCCCATGCAGCCATTAATAGACAAATAAAATAAAAATTTTAGTGACAAAGACAATTTTCTGTTAATTTCTGTCAATTTTGTACGGAAAGTTGTGAGGGAATGGCATCATTAACTCACTCATTTGACTATTCATTCTGTCTACTTGAAGAGTGCTTTGTCAAAATTAGCCGAACTTCACAATTTCATTACTTCCTTAATTCTTTTCCGATTTAGATAAAATTTTCACTGTTGTGATTATAAGATTTTACCCTTTCTTATCAGACTAACTTTTAACAAGACAGGAATTCCCCTTTAAAGAGGAAATCCAGTCCAAATATAAGTTGTCCAGTAAAAAAGAGTAGGCCTATAGTGTTTACGAGTTCAGTGAAAAAGATTTGACTGAAATCGGACGAAAAATAAGGAAGTTATTAAATTTTGAAGTTTTGATAATTTCTCCAAAACAGTTCTTGTACAGTGGGTATGAATATGCAAATGAGTCAACGGCGTAGCTAGGATTTCATCTTAGGGGGAGCGGTTAGTGTGCGAGGGAGCGAAGCGACCGAGCCCGAGCGAGCGGAGCGAGCGAGGGGGGGGGGGGGGAGGGTGTGGGAGGGGGTGTCCCCCCTCCCACGGTAAGAACTTTTTGCATTTTGATGTTGTAAATGGTGCAATTTGATGCATGTTTTTGCGCGTAGAGTCCCACTTGTTTTAGGTAGCAGTTTATTTTGATGTACATTATCATTGAACAATTTGCCTATAAAATGGTATAATTTAGATACACTTCTTGTATTAATTCTCTTCACTGAATATCATGAACGCGACTGAACCCGAGCGAGCGGAGCGAGCGGGGGGGGGGGGGGGGGGGGAGGGGAGGGTGTGGGAGGGGGGTGTCCCCCCTCCCACGGTAAGAACTTTTCGCATTTTGATGTTGCAAATGGTTCAATTTGATGCATGTTTTTGCGCGTTTTATCGACGTGAAACAGTAACTCTTGTTTAAGGTTGCAGTATATTTTAGTGTAGAGGGGAGGGTGTGGGAGGGGGGTGTCCCCCCTCCCACGGTGAGAACTTTTTGCATTTTGATGTTGCAAATGGTGCAATTTGATGCATGTTTTAAGGTAGCAGTATATTTTGATGTAGATTATTATTGAACAATTTGCCTATAAAATGGTATCATTTAGAAAATCTTCTTGTATTAATTCTTTTCACTGAATATCATGAACGCGACTGAACCCGAGCGAGCGGAGCGAGCGAGGGGGTGGGGAGGGTGTGGGAGGGGG